>NC_050188.1:172500-295000 GCF_008315115.2 Sander lucioperca
TCCCTCCATCGCCATCCGGCTGCTTTCTGCCGTAACGAGGTGCAATCAGCACGCAATGCTGACCAACACACACACACACACACACACACACACACACACACACACACACACACACACAAACATACAAGAACACACACACACACACACACTCTGAGACTGGTTGAAAGATGAAGTGAGACTATGATTGCTGAAGAGTTACAGAGTGTTGACTTGTGTTGTGTGTGTGTGTGTGTGTGTGTGTGTGTGCGTGCGTGCGTGCGTGCGTGCGTGCGTGCATGCGTGCGTTGACCTCATACTGCCATGATGTCACATCCACAACAGTTGCATTAACAGCAGCAGCAGTCTTCATGTCCACAGACATTCAAGTTTCTAACTTTTTTGCAAGAAAGTGAACTCAAAGAAAATCACATTTTCTAGTTTTCTTATCTATTCATTTTCACTCAATTTAGTACACACTGAATGACATGAATTCAGGGTTGTGACTACTGAGGTCATGTCTTCCATATTTTTGTGTTGGCTTTTAGAAGTCTGACAAACAATTCAAGGTTGATATTAAATAAGCTGATTCCAGTATTCTTTAGACTAAACATATTCAAATGTAACAACTTTTAGGACAACTTAAAAACAAATAAATGTAAAACACCTGTTGTTTTAAGACTCCATGGGCTCCGTAGGATTAAGAAAACACTGTGCAGAGGGCTTTTAAACTAAATCTAATCGTCATGTCATGTAATAACATGCAGGCAGATGATGTTAAAGGTTATTTTATAGACCTGCAGGAAACATAAACAGTCAGCTAACATCCACAACAACAGGTTAACTTTATTTTAAACAGCTGGAACACAGCAGTTGATGTCTAATAACAAACACACTGTGAATGACAATGATGAACATTGTCATTTCTTACGTTTTAAAAATCCTTCTACGTTCTGTTGTTTCTGTCAGCTAATCATAGTAAACGTTAGTACTTTCTAATGGGGCAAACAGTGTTGGGCAGTCACAAATTAATAAAGAGTAGTGTGATAAATAAATTAGGGCTTACGTCCTCAGCCTGACGCTTCTCTGCCTAACATAACAAATGGGGATCATGAGATAGCAGCATTTTGTTTAGCTGTTGCATGAACCTTGTTGCAGTAAATATGGAAACAGTTCTGACTATGAACACAAACACATTGAAGAGTTTCAGCACCATAAAAAGTGTAATCTGCATTTGTTGAAGTTTCAGTGTCAGCGGATATTTGTGCTCTGATTTATTAATGAATAAATATTAATTAACTTTTTATAGTGTTTTTTTTTTACGTAGTCCAGTTATCTCACACCTGATGTGCATGCGTGCGTGTGTGTTTGAGATCTGCGCACACACACACACACACACACACACACACACACACACACACACACACACACACACAATGGCCAATAAAACATGAATGACACCCAAGTGAAGGACTTCAGTCAGATCAGACACACTGTTTAAAGTCATTATTTGTTTCTGTCTGATTCAACAGGACTAAAGGAGACATGAAGAAGAGCATCTTTCACCAGAGGGAGACAAACTCCACCAGCTCATAAGGTCTGCTCTGTCTCATTCATCCTCTTTACAGAGACTAGTTTGCTTCCACTTTTTGAAATGTGAAAAAAAAAGTTGAGTATGTTTTTAAAATATGTCAAATCTGGACTATAAAGTGTCCCTACTTTACAAAACTGTCTCCACTATTTAAAAATGCCTTCACCTTCTAAAGATGCCCCCGCTTTCTCAAACAATGTCTTCATCTTCAAAAAATGTCCTTACTTTAAAATGATGTCTGTACTCTTTGAAAAGTCCTCACTTAGCAAAAATCTCCACACTTTACAAAAAAGGTCCACACTTTCCCAAAAAAGTGTCTTCACTTTCTAAAAATGACACCACTTTTCAAAAAACTTCCTCACTTTCAAAAACACTTCCCCACTTTGCAACAATGTCCTCACTTTCAGTTTTCATTTACTTTAGAAAAGACGTCCCCACAGTTTCTCTCATTGCATGCTGTGTTTGGTTCCTAATAGTTTAGAAATAAGCTGCACTTTTCTCAAAATAACTACATTTACTACAATAATTACACTCTAAATAGCATTATTACAGGTGTGTATTGAGATGTAAAATTTAGTTTTATCTTGGTTGTAGTGAAAACTGAAGGAAATCAAAGGTCTATTTCCTGACAGTATTAGCGCGAGTGAATCAGAAAGTCCACAGAAATCCTTTGAAACTGTAATTAAATCCAGCCGGCTTGCATCCAAACTTGTGACCGTGAGATGCTGGTCACAAGTTTGCAGATATCATTTTGTGTGTGAGTTTGGTAAGAAGCTGCAGGCTTGTGGAGGATTGTGAGATGCCATATTTTTAGGAAAGACGAAGTGAGCACTCAGAGCCTCACAAGCCTTATTTTTTTTTACTTAAAAACATTTATTTCTCCTCTACAGCTTTTTTGTATACACATATTCATATTCAGTTTATTTATCATGGCGTATAACTAAATAAAATTCACTCAGTTTTATTGTATCACTTGACTCTATAAACTGAATATAAATTGTGTCCATTATCATTTTTACTTCCTGTCTCCTTTGGGTTGCCAGATCTGTCTCTGTCCACCTCACTGTCACATGGCTCACAGCATGGTTTCTGTGATTGCTGTTGGCTGTCCACGCACACAATGTGTTTTTACTCCTGCTAAAGATTTATTTCAGATCTTCTCTCTCGGTTCCTGCTGTGTCATTCAGACGTCACACTGACAGAAAAAACATAAAACTGTTTTCCTCACGAGGAACTTGAGTTCCACTGAGAGTCAGAAACAAAATAAAACCTTCCTTCAGCAATTTGTGGAGCAGCGGAATGTCTGAATCGACTCACAGAGAATCTGAAATATTCCCTGACGTGTTCGTGGTTTTACACACTCACTTTGTTTTTAGAGACACAAGTGAGTCCGACCTATTTACACGGAGGCAGACCTTATGGCCGTGTCATAAAGAACAATAAAATATCTGTAATATAAAACGAACAGAGCTAAACATGCTGAGCAGCAACTTATAAACAAATTGACTAAAGCTTGTTAGTGTTGTCATCAGAATTGGGTGTTTAATGCATAGACTGTTAATATTTACAGTCTATGGTTTAATGCATTGGTGGAATGTTACTAAGCAGGGGCGGAGTCAGACATTGTAAACATTCGGGGGGGCATGCTCCATTCACGGCAGCTATGTGCACTATTTTTAAAGCCATTTTATAATAGAATGCTTAAACATCTGTAAATCATTTGGTAAGTTGCCAAGTAAAATAATCATCCTGTAGCCCACATCTTTGTATTTAATTGTTCTCCAACTGTCTTGAAACCTTTATTTAGTCAAGTTCACAGAATGAACGGCGATATTTTCCCAGTAATGGAACTTTTGGTCCATTGATTTGCCGGTCCAGTCAGAGAGACTGAGGTGAAATGACACAAAGTTGAAGTTATTTTAAACCCTAAATGATTATGGACTTTTGAGAAAACATTCAAGGCTGGAGCCCCAGAAGCAACCTCCTCGCTCCGCCCCTGTAACTAAGTACTTTTACTCAAGTAGAAATTTAAGGTACTAGTACTTTACTTGAGTATTTCCATTTTATGTTTTTTTTATACTTTCACTCCACATTATTCCACTACAGTTATCTGAAAGCTATAATTACTTCTCAGATTACAATTTTTCATACCCTCTCCTGTCCAGTGAAAACCCTATATATCCAAATGTTGTGATTTTGAATGTGATTGAAAAAATAAGAAAATCCTACTTCTTTTTAAGATAAATAAACTCTTCGAAAAGCCTCTTGGATCAGCTGGAAAATGCATCGTCACAAAGCTGAAAACAGGGCTGTTTTTCTGACACCATGAAAAGTTGACTTTTAGAGATACGTGGTTCTCACAGGACAGCGACGCTACAAACATGTGATGATCTTACAGAATATGATGCATTGCTGTAGATTAGACTACCCAACAGTATATACAGGAGTTAAAATGAGCACAACCTTAAACATCCACAGCAGTAAAATGCAACATACACATTAATGCAGCAGTAAAATCCATCCAGAAGTACCATGCATAATAGTAAAAGACAGACAGAGAACACTTTACTGTACAGTGAGTACTTTTACTTTTCATACTTTTAGTATTAAGTAAGGTTTTGAATGCAGGACTTTAACATGTAGTGGAGTATTTTCACAGTGTGGTATTAGTCATTTTACTTGAGTAAAGGGTCTGAATACTTCTTCCACTACTGCACAGTTGTGTTACTCAGCAGGAGTAACATATGTGCAGAACTCGATGACAATGACATTTAAATAGACGTGGTCACATTTTCCACATTTTGACTGAGGTGAAGGAATGAAGTAATGTTGAGCATTCAGCTGGGCATTAAACACACAGAGAGCAGCAGAGGAAACTAAAACCAGGATATAGCCGTAAATTCAACATGTGACAGAAAAAGCCAAGTCAAATGACACAAATTTATCTGTTTACAGTTTTTTTTTCGATTGCTAAACGACAGTGGGCACAACTGGAGTTACATGTGCAAAACTCTAACTACAGTCTGCACAGCAGCAGTTCATGTGGACCAAACTCTAGTTCGTTTTTCATTGCTTGAACACAGTTTTCAAAACTCTACACACTTTTCCCATGACTTTAACCACAACCTGCACAACACTGTGGATCTACAGCACTTTGTTCAAATGCTAACACACTGCTGTCAAAACTGTTAACCACACATTCAAAACAGAATAGATTTCAGTCTGGTGCCTATCAAACACTGCTGATTGCAATTTTAACTGAAAGCCTAAACAGGTGTCTTGTTTTAGACTAGTTAGTGAACATATACAGTGTTTATACAGAGAAAGCTCAGAAAGCCTTTTTTTTGTATACAAACACCAAATAAGAATAAAACAATTATACACTGTACCGTTTGAGAGAAACAAGTAAAAGAGCAGAGATACCAATATGTCCAGGTGTCTGAGGTTACATACATAGCTATAACAAAATGTGAAAAACTTTTTATCCTTCCACTCCTGTCATTTTATATTTGTGACTTAATTTTATCCCCTGGTGTTTTATTAGCAATAAGCCTGGTCAGATGCATTTGTGTGTGTGTGTGTGTGTGTGTGTGTGTGTGTGTGTGTGTGTGTGTGTGTGTGTGTGTGTGTGTGTGTGTGTGTGTTCTTGTTTAACTATATTCGTGGGGTCCAAAAACCAGGAGTCCAGTGTACTTGTGGGGTCCCGACAGCCTTGTGGGGCCAAAATGCTGGACCCCCCAAGGTCAAAGGTCTGTCTGAGGGTTAAGACTTGGTTTTAGGATTAGGGTTAAAATTAGGTTATGGTTAGGGTGAGGGTAAGGGTTAAGGTTAGGCATTTAGTGGTGATGGTTAAGGTTAGGGTAAGGGGCTAGGGAATGCATTATGTCAATGACAGGTCCCCACAAAGATAGTGCCACGCACTATGTGTGTGTGTGTGTGTGTGTGTGTGTGTGTGTGTGTGTGTGTGTGTGTGTGTGTGTGTGTGTGTGTGTGTGTGTGAGAGTATGTATCTGTCTGTCGGCAGCTAATCTCGCTATTACTGGACCCATCAGTGTCATATTTTTTGTGATCAAGGACCTTTAGTGGTTGCTGTGATTCACAATTTTTGGAAAAACGACTTTATTGACTGCTCTGTTTTATACCATCATTAACTACTGACTCCTTACTCACCGGAAAAAGTGATTCACAACCATTTCAGTAGCACGAGGCAATTCCGGTGTTGTGCCAAAAATCTCCCCCCTTCTGGAATCTTTTATTGGTTGAATTCAACTGCAACATCCGCTGAAAAGACCGCACACCCTTACTGGTCTCTGTACCCGGCTCACAGTTACCTTTTGTCGGCTAAATTTAACTATAAAAGACCACTAAACGCAAAGGTGCGGGGGGATTTTCATCACAACACCGGAAATCGGCTAGGCTAAAAACAAGCCTTTCCTAGTCTGTTACAGGCCACATTTTGGCTTTTGTTGTGGCTTCAAAACTGACAACCATTTTTAACCGGAGCATCTGCTGATTAATTCCATACCCGATATGTTATGATCCACTAAAGTTAGGCATGATACGAGGCATGATACGAGATGAATAAATCCCCATTTTTGTTCACATCTTTACCACTGTCATGACTGTAAGTTGCTCACCAAAGTTATTACAGTTCACCCTAAAGGGGAAATGAATTTCTGTACTAGATTTGATGGCAATCCATCTAATAGTTGGCAAGACATTTCACTTAAAAACCACAAATGTAAACCTGATGGTGGCACCACAGGAAAAGTCAGAGGATCTCTAACATCATTAGGATTCCTCCTCTGGGTGCTATGAATCTCTGCTTTCCAAATGTCATGGCATTACATCCAATAGTTGGTGAGATATTTCAGTCTGAACAAAAATGGTGGACCGTCCAAATCTGACCGAACGATCAACATTGCCATCCATTGAGATGTTGCTCAAAGAAGGTTCAGTATTTTATGTAGTTCACTAGTAGATGGATAATAAAGTTTGTGCAGGACCCTAACCCTTTATGTAAAAACACATTGTCATTGTATTGCAATTTATATATACACATAAGTATAATCCAAAATACCAGATTTTACCTTCATTATAACACAACATCAGTCTGTCTGTCTCTAACCACCAGCTGTGCTCTGTTCATTAACCTGCTAACCAGCTTCCACATGGCTCCTGTTAAACCACACACACACACACACACACACACACACACACAGTGGCACGTGAAAAGACAAGAGACTGAATAAAGAATGGAGATGGAAATGTATCTGTTTTATTTTCAGCAGTGTCACATGAAACTTTGCATCTCCTAAATGTGTGAGTTGGTTGTATTTCAGAAAATATTTTTGTATTTTGAGTTGATTTGGGGTTTATTTCTGGTGCAAAAATGTGTTTAACAATCAGCTGTCTGCAGTTGGAGGTTTACTGAGGCACAACACAAACATAGTGTGGTCCACCTGGCCTGCAAAGAGGGAACATTAAAGGCCCACTTCCTGTCGGTTTCACGACCCCTCAGGTTCCAGTTCAGCTCTGGTTCTTGCCCATTAGACCCACATGAGCCTCATTAGCCACATCTGATCAGAGCAGCAGCAGGCGGACATGTGAGGTGTGTAAGCGGTCATGAGACTCAATGTGGACTTTCAATTAAAACAGAACCGCCTGACGAGCTGCTGCCCATTAAACCGCCCAAATCTCAGCTCTGATTGGCTGCATCCAGAGTCTGAATCTGGAGTGAACAAGGTTTAAGTAGACAAATTTAACTTACGTAACTGATGTGAACGTGCTTCAGTTGAAGCTACAGGTTTATTCTGGGTGAAACAACTTTGATTTGTTAACTTGCTAAGTGAATAGGCAGCTATAGATACTTGGCACATTTTCAGTCGGGGAATGTAATTAAGTACATTTACTGTATGGTACAAATCTGAGGTGCTCGTACTTTACTTGAGTATTTCTTTTATACAACTTTATGCTTCTATCCCTCTACAATTCAGAGCTAAACATTGTACTTTTTACCGCATTTGTCTATTGCTGTAGATTAAACTTCCCAACAGTATATAAGGGAGTGCAAATTAGCACAACCTTAAAACTCTACAGCGGTAAAACGCAATATAAACAATAATGCAACAGTGATATTAATCCAAAAACATAATATATAATAGTAAAACACTGTCAGGGAACATTTTACTGCATACTGATTTTTCATTTATTTATTTATGAGGCCAATGCTCATTAATCAACAGTACTGTAATTTGCCAGTGTTAGCAAGCCGGCTAATTTTCAACTGTAGTCCTTTGGTGAGATGTTTGGCGGTGGTGATGGCGCAGTGGATATGACACATTCCTTTGTTGTGGGAGATCTGGGTTCAATTCCCACTGTGGTACATCAACCAATGTGTCCCTGACACTTAACCCATAGTTGCTCCAGAGGCGTGTGGCCTCTGACATATGTAGTGATTGTAAGTCGCTTTGCATAAAAGTGTCAGCTCAATGACATGTAATGTAATGTTTTGCGAACAGAACAACAGGAAACAGCAAGGCATTAGTACAGTAATACATCAACAGTTTCCACATTCAGTACATAGTAGCCATGCGAGCAGGCAATACGAAGCAACAAAACACAGCCAAGCAATACTGATTATAGCCACATGACACATGCAAACATGCAGAGCAACAATAAGCACTGAAACATAAATAAAATACAACAATCATGATGGAGATCTTGATAAAATGTTAAAAGACGCAGTACAAGTTAGTAAAATAATGATTTGACATGACAGACACATAAGCCTTGCAGCACAGAGTTGTAGGACACAACTTTAGAAGAGCATACCAAATTGTTAAAGGGGCTGTACTTGAAATACTGAAAGAAATTCAGACTAGGCAGGGATTGCCTCCACACGACTCTCACCAGAGTTTGATTGACATTCAGGCTGTGGTCGAAGAGTCAAAACAATTTTGTCCTATGTCTTTTCCTAACCACAATTCCTCAACCTCAATGGAAAAAAATATCATGAGGTCAAGAAAAGATGTGAGAAGAACTGTCTTAGGATTTAGGAAAAGATAACCGCTGTGCTCAGAGAATCCGACTGCACTTACACTCGGCTACGTAATTATGCGACAGCAGTTGTTATTGCCGTGGGTCTGGCGTGGTGAAACTACCATGTTCCGAAGATGGACTACTTAAAGTGCATCTAGATACTTCACCCTGTGCATTCTTATATAGCCTGTTTGATGCAGGCTATATAAACGTCTTTACAACCCGGTGTACTTCATTACTGTTTAATCTTTCATCTTATTTTGCATTAATTATGGCATTCTATCCCTGTTTTCATGTTTGTTCTATGTCCATTTTGAAGCACTAGGTGCATGTTACTATTGTTATAAAATGGGTTCTTTTACATGTTATTTTGCATTAATTAAGTATATTCATGTGAAGGTGCATCTAATTTCCTCATACACAACACTTTTTTCATAATAGTACATTTTTGGATATACTATGTACACACTGTTGTTCTAAATCTGAAGCTCTTTTGTCTTTCATAGGCTTATATCTACATTTTCATACAATGTTCTACAGTGAAAGTAATTTGCTGAGAGGGGTTGAGAAGTACAGTGTAAACACCAATGCAATGTTGAAACAGAAAATATTTATTTGGCACATTACTGTTGTAACAGTAAGACAGTGTTGTATACAGTAGCATACAAGAAAACAAAACTACAAACATATGTAAACCAAAGGTATTATTTTTAGAATAAAGAACACATTTGTGTGTGTGTGTGTGTGTGTGTGTGTGTGTGTGTGTGTGTGTGTGTGTGTGTGTGTGTGTGTGTGCGTGTGTGTGCCTCACGTTTAGAGTTTAAACTGAAGTAAAATCACGTTACTCAGTCACGTTACTATAGGGGCATGAAGCAAAACCAGACTCCACACTTACACAACCAAAACAAAAAAAATCCCAGAATCCTGTTTAGAAAGGAATGCCAACACACACACACACACACACACATACACACACACACACACACACACACACACACACACACGCACGCACACATTTCTACAACACTGTAGCTCCATTGGCTGTTGCTGATGAATGGACAACTTGTTGACCAATCAGGAGCATGTGACCGGTGAATATGTAGGCTGCTCAGCATCAGCTGGCCGCACTCAGACTGTGATTGCATCACACACACACTTATAAACTCTAACACACACACAGTTATTGACAGAGGCTGCTTACAGAAACACACACATCAGTCTGCTTTATATTCATCATCATCAGTCATCTGACATCCATCCATCATGCACAGCAAAGAACAAATCAGGTAAGAAAACACCTTTATTACATCTTACTGCAAATGCTGTATGCTTTATTGTTGTGCTGTTGTTGTTTTTTTCTCAACATACTAGACCACTGTTTACTAAACTTTTTGACTTGTGACCTCTCGTCATTGCATATTTCTATTATGACCAGTTCAACCAAAAAGTGATTCTCTTTTTTTGAAAGCCTAAATTAGGTACTTATATATATATATATATATATATATATATATATATATATATATATATATATATATATAAATACCAGTAGCTTACTACAATACCCATGAGCCTATAGGGTGCAGTTGCCATGGAAAGAAGCCATTCAGAGGCGCGAATTGGAGCAATATAGTATTCAAAATCCTTCGTCGTTGCAGTTGTTAACAAAACAAGGTGCCATAGCTGATGAATTCTATCCAAATTCCAAATCCAAAAAAATGTTAAACTGCAGATTGTAACATTTTTTTCAGTTTTCTTAACAGCTTAGTCTTTAGCTTCCACATGTTGTTCGAGGTACATGTGACACATTTTTAAGCTCAGTCATTGGATGTTTCTTGCTGAAAATGCACCTTGGGAGTCATAGTTCGGTCTAACTTTTCCCCATAATGTTTTACACAGTACACAACCTTGTACATGTACCTTTGCCTTTTTATTAAAGACCCAGATATTTATTAGCTAAGTTAACCGGCTGCTGGCTGAAGCTTAAAATGTAACGGACAGATATGAGAGTGGTACTAAACTTCTAATCAGAAAGCGAATAATATCACATTTTCAAACCATTCCTTTAAAACAAAGATAATTCACTGAAATATTTGATCAGTTTGTTTGTGACTGTTCAGCTGTTCAGCTTTATCCTAATAATTCATGGCTTGACAATTATTGCTGTCAGTTTTCACATGTCAACATGGCAGCACCCTGGAGTCCAGCAGGACAACAAAATCGAGCAGTCAGAGGACAAGGCAGGCTGTAAACAAACTCTGTAATTCTCTAACTCAAACTGAATGTTAAGGTTAAAGTGTTAAAGGTCCATTGCATTCTGCACAGCTACACCTCCAGTTTGCATTGCAGAGTTAAAGTGTGATGATTTGCTAGTTCCAGAAGTACTGTTCATCACTACATTTCCATTGCAATTTTTTTCTTTAATGACCTCATCAATGTTCGCCAAAGCACAGTGATATGAAACCATTTGATCATGATTGTTTTGTGGTCCTATCATCTATTGGCTTAACCTCTGTGAGTTGACTCTGAAAGCAGTTACGAGTGCTCGGAGAACAATGTAAAATGAAGCAGGGTTCAGTTCAACAATGTTCTAAAGGTTTAATGAGACACACAAGATTATATTCATTTTCTAACAATCGCTCCATTCGTATTGTTGACGTGAGAGTAGATAGATAAGAAAGGGGCACCAGAGGAGAGGAGGATTGGCTCAAGGTAGGTTCACACTGACACATCTTCAGAAAGGAAAACAGTGTAACTAATTCACTAATGTTACTAATGTAATTTGTGATACAAATTTATGATACCAATTAAGTCAGATGAAAAAGACTTGGTTCAGAGTTTTCAAAGAACGAAATGTAACAGATTCACAACACACAGAAACTCGCATGGCAATATTACCATGATGTAATTTTTGGGTATCTTCTGTTTTATACTATTTAACGGCCCTGAGTTTAAGATGAGTACTCAAAAGTAGTTGTTCCATTTTAAAGGAAGAGAAAAGAGGGATTTTGACATGGAATACATGTTGACATGGAATGAAATGAACATCGATCAACAATATTTAAAAGCTTCAAAGTAGAGGTCTTTGTGAATTCACCCTTAATAATAAATTCCTCCTAAAATAATTTAAATTGATTTCCTCCTGTCTGCAGTCACGATGAATACCAGAAGACAGCTGACTGGCTGATGTCTCAGACGAAGCACCGCCCCCAGGTGGCAATCATCTGCGGGTCCGGACTGGGCATGCTCGCTGACACCCTCAAATGTCAGGACTCCTTCCCGTATTGTGACATACCAGGCTTCCCACAGAGCACAGGTACTCTGAATATATATATTTTATATATATATTATCTTTATATATTTATTTTATTACTTAACAATATTAAATAATATATATGGTGAGTTAATATTGTCTGTCTACCTGACAGTAAAGAGCTGTTTACTACATCTTTGTTCACATATATTCTACATTGGACTAAATTGGATGAACGGATATCAAAACAAATCACATTAACATCTGTCTATAAGTTAAGTCTATTTGTTTAAAACAGTCAGTGTTTTTATATATCGACGACTGTTAAATTCATGTAAAGTTACATGCTGGACAGACTAAACTTACGACTAAGTAAACCTACAGTAGGTCAATTTTTATTTATTTTTTGATCTGTGTTGAATTCACAATCTATGAGTTTAGTCTCTATAACTGTGCAGACTGGCTCACAGAACTGCTCAAAGACAGCCAAACCAAATCTCCACATCATTTCTGATAATAAAATGAATCGAGGGCGACCAATACGAGGTTCAAATCTGGCCTAATCCGTACAATGTCTGCCCAGCATTACAGGTACATTGGAAAGACAAAGCAAAGCAAATAAACTACTGTCAGGACATGTTTAGCCTAGCTTAGCACAAAGACTGGAAGCGAGAGGAAACTGCTAGCATAGCGCTTAAGGAGAAAAATGTATCCTAGTTCCCACAGCTCTAATGCTGTCTGGTTACAGGTAGATTTTTGTGTATTAATAATCATTTCCCTGTCTCTCACTTTAATCCTGACTGTGTGTGTGTTGCAGTGAAAGGTCATGCAGGTCGGCTGGTTTTCGGGGAGCTGAAGGGGAAGACATGCGTATGCATGCAGGGTCGCTTCCACATGTATGAAGGACACTCACTCTGCAAGGTGTGTGTGTATGTGTGTGTGTGTGTGCGTGTATGCGTGTGTGTGTGTGTGTGTGTGTGTGTGTGTGTGTGTGTGTGTGTGTGTGTGTGTGTGTCTGCACCCAGCTCCGATCATGCATGAGTTTGGTCACATGCAGCCTTTAGTCAGACTGTTCAATGCTGCTATTGTTTCACTTTATCTCACTCACACACACACACACACACACACACTTGAGTGGTAGATTATGTAACTGGTCAGGAGACCTTGCCTGAGACTTTAGAAGAAAAAAAGATGTTCTAACCTGCTCTGTGCGTCAGCAACATGTCGCTTGTTCGAAATAACCTTGCACTGGCTTTTTTATGAAGTTTTGCGCACTTCCTCTACCTCATTGGTCAAACTCGACACTGAAACTGCCGTCCAACTGTATAGAAACGAAGCTGATGAGATGTAATTTACCTTAGCAAATGTTAGCTGCTTGTTAGCAGAACAATAGTAAAGTGCCAACCCAGCTGAGTTTCAGAGGAACACACCGCAGCAAAAGGCAATATTGACAGGCTTTCTACGGGATTGTAGTATCCCAGGAATATCGCCACAGACACCCAGTTATTAACACTGAAAATGCAAGGGCTTTCATCAGCGGCTGTAGGTTAAATCACCATTGTGTTACCTCACTTGGTAATATATAGTGACTTAACGGACATTTATTAAAACTAATAACTTCAAGATCATTCCTTTAACAGGAAGCTTCTTATGTTTTAGAGACAAAGGATTAGCATGTTATGACGAGAGACCTGTCTGTCTGTCTGTCTGTCTGTTCATCAGACGACGTTTCCAGTTCGAGTCTTCAAACTGTTGGGGGTGGAGACTCTGATAGTGACGAATGCTGCCGGCTCATTGGCCGATGGCTTCCAGCCTGGTGACATCATGATCATCAAAGACCACGTCAACTTCCCCGGACTGGTCGGTCTGAACCCACTGACTGGACCCAACGACGAAAAGTAACTCTTTTTTTTTAATTCATTGTTTGTGACACTGTTGTCAATTATAATCACGTTGTAATGTTTCTTATGTTAACTCCATTGTCATAACAAAGTATTGAAGTTTGTGGCTTTGTTGTTGAGGGTTTAGTTTATGTTGTTTAACATTTGTCGTTTAAAGGTTCGGGCCTCGTTTCCCAGCCATGTCAGATTGCTATGACAAAGGCCTGCGTTGCCTAGCGAAGGAGATCGCCAAGCAGCTGGGCGTGTCCGGCCTCATGCACGAGGGCGTGTACGCCATGGTGGGTGGGCCAACCTTTGAAACCATCGCTGAGGCCAGACTGCTGCATCAACTGGGGGTGGACGCTGTCGGTAAGACACACACACACACACACACACAGACAGAATCATCCTAATGATTTAGTTATCCACAAAGCTTTACTGGTCATTAAATCTAATGGGTTCATACTCTGAGGAGTCTTTTCTGAATGTATAACTCCCAGAAATGTTATAATGTTGGCAATACATTCTGGAGTTTTCTTCTCTTACCACCTTCTGTCCTCTGTGAAATCTAAAAAAAAAGTCTCAAAATTATTTAAATAATAAAACAGTAAATCCTCTCATTTAAGAAGCTAGAACATAAAAAAGTGTGTTATCTATGCACGAAAAATGACAAACGATTATAAATATAGTTGCCAACTCATGTACTGTCAATGGAGTCATTCTTTGTTTCAGCTCTTCTTATATTTACTGTTAGCTAGTTTAATATATGACAAAGCATCATTTTGTATAAGCTCCTCATACATTTCGTATGCAAACAGTGACTATAGCTGTTACATAAATGTAGTGGAGTAAAAAGTACAATATTTCGCAGTGAAATATTGGACTTTCAAGTATAAAAAAGTGGCATAACAAGAAAATACTCAGGTAAAGGACCTAAAATTTGTACTTGAGTACATCACTTGAGTAAATGTACCTGGTTACATTCCAGCACTGACAGGGGAACATTAGGTAATAATAATGTATGGCATATTTATATTGATGTTGTATAGTGGTGCAAATTCCCAAACAAAAAATGCAGTTGATCAAATGACTATACATCAACTGACACAGTGAACCTGAAGGTTTTGGGGCTCTAAGGAAGTTGCCCAATGGTAATCCATCTCTGTAGAGTCATAATAACAGAATGCAAAGTTTGCCTAATCCTCTTTTATTGTGGGTTTTTTACTTTCAGTGTGAATACTCAGGCATTTACAATATTTTAATCATAGTGTTGTTGTCAGTACTAACAGTAACAGCAGTATTATTCACAGTATTATCATAGGTACCAGCAGTACTGTTGTGGCCTGTCTTTGTAACATCAGGTCTTGTGTGTTTATAGGTATGAGTACAGCTCCTGAGGTCGTCATGGCGACTCACTGTGGTCTGAGAGTGTTCGGCATCTCTCTGATCACCAACAAGGTAAACGCATCAATCAATACATCTGATGGATTGTGATAACGAAGCTGCAGGGGATGGTGTGGTGATATTGTTTTGCGTATGTTTATATATACAGTCCTTTTTTGGGGGGGTGTTACATGTATGTTCTATTATCTGTAACATGCTGCTGATTGTGTTTATGTTGTTTGTTTAATAAAAAAAACATTTGATCACAAAAAATCGAAGCTGCAGGACACAAAGTGACAAACCAACCTGATTAACAAGATTGATAACCTGGGTCAACTTGGTAGCTGTTTGATTGATTGATGGATTGCTTGATTGACTCATTAATTAATGAATTGCTCGATCATTTAACCGATCCGTGTGATTGGTTGATCTGTGTCAGGTGGTGAAGAGTTACGAGGATTCGGACAGTGTGAACCATGATGGCGTCTTGGAGGTCGGCCGGCTGCGCTCTCAAACTGTGCAGCAGCTGGTGACCGAACTGATCAGCAGGATGGAGATCAATAACAACAACACCCCCAATAATGCTGTCTGAACACACACACACACACACACACACACACACACACACACACACACACACACACACAATGTGTTTTTACTTGATTGTTGCATTGACAAAGCTTTTTAGAGCATTCTTGTATTTTATCATACTTTATGTTATTTTTTACTTTTGCTATATATACATAAACACTTAATTTATATCACCATGGTGCCTAATATTTCTCTATCAGGGTACATTTTTGTGTAAGTATTTATGTATGATATTTTATGTTAATCCTACAGATTAATATAATGATGACCACTGTGACTGATGGTGCTTTAATATAAAAAAAAAAAAACATAAGAGACAAAGATGTTTCTAAAGATTCTTCTCTTGTATATTTATTTTGTACAAACATTCACTGACCATGTTAATCTGATTAAAAAAAACATGCTGACAAACCTCCTGCTTCCTGTTTATGGTTCATGCCGATCAACCAATCTGCAGTTGAGTGTTGATGTCAGAGCTGATGTGCATTCAGCTGCAGTTACAATAATGTCTATTAGATGCTCCTGTGATAAAACTTTGACTGTGTTGAAGTGAATGGGAAGAACACCTAACTTCTCTCTACAGCACAAGTCTTCCAGGGACAATAAGGTCCTAACTAATACATACAAATAGACAAGTGAAAACCAAATAACATTTAGATTTTGAAATGACAAATTATGAAATGGCAAATAAATTATATTTAAAACCCACAAGTGGAAAAAGCCATGAGACGCTAAAATAACGTGACTTACAGATTTGTGAAGTTACTCTTTAAGGTTTCCTATGTGAAGATGCATCCAGAACAGAAAGGTTTCCTGTCTGAGACAGCGACAGAATGTTCCTTTAGTTTAAATGATGATTATCTTAGTGCAGTTTATATCCAACTATGATTGGTTAAGAAAATTCAAACAGAACAGAATGTTTTCTTTCAACTTTCTCAGAATGACAGGTGGTTTATTCGTTCTGATATTATACTTTAACCGATTTCCATCAAACTACACGATCCCAACAGGAGAGGCAGGTAAGTTAAACATACTAATCAATACATGCTTGAAGAACAATGTTTTAGTTGTACAGTAGCCTGGCATTGCCAGACCTATCTCCACAGCGCTGTGGAGTATGATCTGTCTACACCACACATACATGCTGGATCACCATGACTGCTTCCAGATGACTCCATTTTCAGCATGTAGCTGAGTTTTTTGTTGTTTCCCATAGTGAAGGGATTTTGTGAACTGAACAGAGAGCGGAAGGTGAAGGACATCTGGTGTCGAATGTCAGGCAATTATCCTGGAAATGTACTTCCGTTTATTCAGACTTGTTGTAGCCTGGTCCTACCAGACTCTGGTACATTTCATTTGTACAGAGAGTCTGGCTACTCTCCATTGACAAGAGTTAACTTCCTTGACGGTGGTACTCTGTTGAAATTTAAAACTATTGGATCTGCCCAGAGCCACTCTCGATCTGCCATAACCAATCGCTAACGTTTGGTCGTGACGTCGGCTTAGCATCGCTAGTGTTCGCCTTAGCTAACTCCACCACTAACGGAGTGAGCTGGAAAATCTAACTTTTCCCGAACCCCGTGGGGAGGAGGGCCACAACATCATGGCCACCAACAAAACTCAGCAAAGATTGTTCTTGCTCGGGCTTTAACTTCTGGATATTCGGCAGTGTTGCCACAACGGACGAATGGCCTTGCTCGCATCTTTCTCCGCCGCCATTACGGAACTACAACTCAAACTTGCGCACAACCTCAACGTCATCTTTTTCAGCCACTCCCTCTGTTCGCTGATTGGACCGCCACAGATTTGGCCAGAGAAAACCCATATACCGCAAACCCAGACGGAGTACTGAAGGGAAATGAAAATTGAGCACGTAGGAGGGCAGAGAGCCCGGCTAGACTTGTTGTACGGTCACTCTGACTTTACGTTACACAAGACTACTAAGGTGAAGTGCTGCTATTGCTGCTCCAGTAGAGGCTGCAGTGTTTATTACAGCCACAATATGAATGACAAACAAAATCCTGATGATGTATCTCTTCTTGTCTTAGTAGTGGAGCTAAAAATGTAAAGTTTGTCCTGAGAGTGGCACTAGAGGAAAATTCACAGGGGTCATTAAAATCTAAGGATCTGTCAAGTTGTTGGAGTTTCACTTTGAACCAAAGTGTTGGGTGAAGGGATAGACCGACTTTGCCATCTTTAAGACAATTATTTGAGTGGTCAGAGGGAATTGTAAAGAAAACATTTTTGTGTCAAGAACATTGTTTCTCCATCTTCTGAGGAAGATTCTGTGATACAATTGAAAGCTCCAGAACAGCTATTAAATGGACCTTGTAGTAAGACTATTTTATCAACTGCTGATCAAGATCAAGAATAAATTGTAAATCTCAATGCTAATCTACTTTTCTTTCCCAAAATAGGTGTGCAGTGTTGAGGAGCAGAGTCCCTCGCTGCCCCCTGTTGTTCAGATACGATGACCTCTGAACTCTTTTTCGTGTCCCTGGGGGCTCTGCTGCTGGTTCTGATCATTCTGCTGGTTCTCTGCTGGATCGTCAGACACAACAAAAGCAGGTAAGAACCAACAGCTGCCTCATACAGACATCAGCAGCTTAAATTTGCTTAAAAACGCTGCATCAACATTGATACAAACAGTTATTTTTATTCACACTTAGCTGATTGTGGATTTATATTGAGGTCTCAAATCTGTGTGCTTTAGTTTGTTGAATCTGGTTTGTTTTCCCCCTCGGTACAAAACATCCTTAAATCCAGAACACAGGACCTTTTTTCCTGTGTTTACTTTCTTGCTCCTGCCCTAGACACATTTAACTATAAAGCAAGGACTCTTAGTCTGTCTGTCTGTCTGTCTATCTGTCTGTCTGTATGTGGTCCTTCACATATCTCGAGAACCTTCCCTCGATCTTCTTTACACGTGACGGGTGTATTGCTGGGGACCCAAGGATGTACGGTGTTGAATGTTATTGCAGTTTGGACACGCATCACATTCAATATTAATAAACTTTAATTAAACAAAGGTCCCATGATTCACGCAGTGCTAAGCAGAAGGATGGAGTCAACAAATGAAATTGAAAAGAAGATTAAAGCAGATCTTGAACCGCTTGCCAGCTGCACAGTCCCGGTCTGAGTACTGAGTATCAGCAGAACTCCATTAAAAAAAACAAGGAAAACTCTAATTGCCGACCAAATGTACCAATAACAATAGATTCACCTTCTTTTCTGAATCTGTCCAAGCATCTCCTGTAATTTGGCCACCCCATAATCCACCAGAGGACGAGTTAAAGTATTATTTTAATTCTATCCATGTATTTACCCCCTCTTCTCACCAGACACCACCGTGTTTCTCATTAACATGAAACAGACAGAAAGGAAAAGAAGTCCGGCGAAAGTGACCATCTCTTCACTGACACTACTTTGACACACACAGCACTTTTTACAGTTACTGTGGTGTCTTCCTGATTTTAGCAGCTTTTCCCTCTTCCAACTTTTCACAAAACTTCATCTGAATTTATTATCATTTTGTGTGCTGCAGTACCATCGTTACTGCCTAAATTGTTACTGATGCGTCGGCGAGGATGCTGTTTCACCAAAACACAAACCTCCCTAAAAACCAATTGGGTGCGGATATATAAACGTCACATTTCAATGAAAAGTGATGCTTCACCATTGTGAATGTAATCCTTTTGCCAGATGCCATGCTAATCTTGTCTGCATCGTTCCCAGTTTAGCACATGTAAAGTGACGCTTTTTATTTATTGTTTATTTATCAGGGACATTACCTACAGTATAACATTATCACATTAAGAGACCATGAGACAGAAGCCTTAATAATGATGAACTCTGTTGTGCAGGGTCGGGTGTTTATGCATGGTCAGACATCCAGCGGGAGCGGGTTGGATAGGGTTAAGAAAACAGTCCCACCATTACGGTGTAGTGTATTAAGAGGGGACCCCTACTGACACACTGCATAAACAGTATGCTGGGTACAGCTCATTTTTCTTCGCTTGGAGACTGCAGATGTTACATCTCAAACTTTCAAGCATCAGCGATGGAATTAAGGCATTTGTTCCTGGAAATTTAGCCTGGCCCTAAATAGCTAGCTGTTAGCAAATTATGTGTTTAGGCCTACTCTATCATTGTTAGGGGATGCAACTATGTCATGACACGTATATTGCACAGGACCCAAGGAAGCACAGTGTCAAGTGTGAAGTTGTTTGGATGAGAGGTTCTCGAGAGAGCTGCACACAGCAATACTGGAGGCCAAGCAACCGTCCTGTTTCAAACAGGCACAATTTGAATGGACACTGCACTAGTCTAACCAATGAACAGAGTAAATATTCTCATGTGGCTCATCTGTGTGAAAAGAAACCAAACCAAGGGAATGCAACAGGTTAACAACTTCTTCATTAGTTCGGACCAGAACAAAGTAACTATAGGTTTGAAAATGCCTTAATACAACATCAGAGAGTGTTTCTCAGCTCTCCAGGTCTAATTGTGTTTCACAGTTTTGAAGCATCTCTTTGGTCTCTGTTTCCGTAGAAACCTTACAGAATTGAAGATCTCAGCAGGCCGACCTGCTCGTGTCCTGACCATCAGAACCGAGCCAGACCAACTCGACCAGCTGCTGGACCGCCTGCTGGACCGAGTCTTTCTCCAGGTGGAACCCGAAATAGAACCTGAAGAGGAACTTGGAGACAAACCTCCGGCAGTACCTGGAGAGGATCTTGAAGGAGAGCTTGGATCACATTCTGGATCAAACCCGGAGCTCGTCGCAGAAGCTTCTCTTCCAAATAGAGGTAGGTGTTATTGAACCAAACCTTGCTCTTTTATCATAAAAGACTGAAAATGTTGAACATTTTAAGTTCAATTATTTTAATTTTTTTTAAATTTGTATTTCTGTGGGAGTCACACCTGCAGTTAAATCACCAAAAAGATCTAAAACTGTGTTATCAAATTAAATTGAGAGAACTGAAAGAAGTAGAAGTGGCAGTTGTAACAGAGGCAGTGAAAGAAATCTGAGTGGCCGATAAATTTTGGGTCAGTTTAATTGAAAGTACTGAAATAAGTTCAAGAGGCTGTTAAAGGGAAAGCAATGAGAGGAGTTGAATTGTCGGTGGAACATATACATTGCAATGGTGCTGCGATAAGCTAAATGCTAAAGAGAGAAAGTTGCCAAATTTCGACTGGTGAAACAAGTCTTCCGGCGGAGTTTTACCGGCGGGTTAGTCTCGCATTGCCAGACCTTCCTCCACAGCGCTGTGGCGGAGGGTCTAGCTAGTCCACATAGCATTCTGGGATGGTAGAAAAACATCCTCGGGTTTATTGGCATTTCTTTAAACCAATCACAATCGTCATGGGTGGTGCTAAGCACTGGGAAAAGCCACGGTGCCGCTGCAAAATAGCCTCAGGAAGGAACTTGTTTTGGTGCAACGTGTACGTTTATAAGTTGTTTTAGTCGTGCAACAGACAACTCAGATTGGACAGATAGTCTAGCTAGCTGTCTGGATTTACCCTGCAGAGATCTGAGGAGCAGTTAACCATAGTCCTCAGAAATTGACCGGAGTTTAAAATGTCAACACAAAGGTTGCGCAACGCATAAATGAGTGATATCCGGCGGAATTTCCGTCGGCAACGGAGCAATCCCAGAAGTGGAACATCGAGGATATAGACTACCGGCAGGTAAATGCATTGTTCAGCCTTTTACCATGATTGACAGGTCAGTGTGTAGACACGCCCCTAACGCATGCCCTGCTTTATCGTCAATTTTAAAATAAATGGGACCATAAGTTACAAAATGAACATCATGCTGTATTGAAGAGGGCTAGTGACTAAACTAGTGATTGAGGTGATTGATAAACTTATTATGAAAATGTTTACTGAATTAATCAAGTTAAAATTATGGTCATTTTCCCACAGATTTCTATTTTGCAACCAATGGAGTCACCCCCTGCTGGAAATGAGATAGAAAGCAGGTTTATGCACAATATCAGTTTAGTCAGCAGCAGCCCCATCTGCTGGCACTGAGATGTTCAGACATTACTGATACTGAGCCTTTTATATTTGGAGCTCTGACAAAACTGTGAAAATCTTAATTATTTAGGTTTTATGAAACTTTGACTGAAGCTTAATGTAGACTTGTTTCTCTCCTTCAGCAGCTCCTGCAACTCTCTTCAAAGACAAAGACAAACTGTAGAAATGGATCACTGTTGCAATTCCTCTTGCAGGTGAGAAAAAAGTCTGTAGCCTGTGGATCAAAAATCACATTCCTATTTATATCCAAAACGTTTACAGTATTACAATTTCCCTTATTTCTGTAATACATTGATGTCCTTCACTCCAGCCACTCCTCCTCCTCCTGCCGCCTATCAGGATCGTACCGACGACCTCTGCCCTCAGCGGTTGGATCCATCCCACTATGCCTTTCTCTCCTCTCAGGGTGCCTCCTGCAGTGCATCCTGGGAAGAGGAGCAACATCATGAGTCACAATTTTAGAGAGAAATAAAAGAATCAAGTGTAGGACAAGGGTTTTTATTTTGAAATGAATAACATTCAAATACAGACTGACTTCTGAAAGATAAAACTGTCAAATAAAACTTGTGTTTGTAAAATAATGAATATAAAAGTAGGAGCTGCTTTTTTCTGTCTGATATCAAGCCATTTTTAATTGTAAACTGCATATTTGCTGTGCATAAATGGAAAGCTCAACAGACACAATAGTAACAAAGGGGAGGCAGGGCTTGGTGAACCGTACATTTTTTTAGTGGTAGTATAACTACTAATGGTGACTATGTATCCAGAATAATGCATCAGTTTTATAAAGAAACTTTAAACTAACAAAGAAACTCAATCCGAACTCAGCTGATCCTCACTGTCAGTCAGTAGGGATGGGCGTATCGATCCTGTGGTATCGATGGATCGATATACTCACGCTACTCATTTGGCATTGATTTCCTTAAAGAAATATTGATATAAACTAAAAAATAATAATTGGGGGTGTATGCATCACTTTCAGCTGTTTTAGGTTACTTACTTAAATTACTATGTGCCGGGACACCGCTGTACCTGGCGGCGTATTAAGCTGGCCCATGTCACGTGACAGGAGACGAGCGAATGAGCGTCAACGTGCGACACAGCCGACAGCGACACAGCCAAGGGCCTGAAAATGTGTATGTTTTTGTTCATATTTAATTTATTTCATTCATATTTATGTTATTTTTTTTAATTTTAATTTTATTATGTATTGACCATAATACATGTTGTATAAATGGTCTGTATTTGTCTTGTGATTTGTCTTAAATGTAATAATATTTTTACTGACAAAAATTGGCAATAAGAAATTAACGGTATCGGTATCGATATCGATGAAAATGCAAGAAAAAGTATCAGTATCGTATCGAATCCTAAAAGTGTGGTATCGCCCATCTGTCTCAGTCAGTACTATCAGTCCACCTGCAGAGGGAGTGATGGAGCTGCTGGTGAAGTTGGAAGCAGCCGGTTGAACTTGATAGAGGGCTTGATTGTCTTCTGTGCTGGTGACTGAAAGGAACTGTATTTAGGCACACTGGATTGGATGAGGTGATGGTGATCTGGGAGGAAACTCCTCTTAAATGTTAACCTTTTAAACTGAGTGGGTGGATACACTCTAAACATCTGTGATGTGTTGAGTTTCTGTAAGTGGACTCACACTGACACAGAGGAAGTGATGTGTGTTTCTCTATAATCTAGTTTTCCATGTCAGCTCATGCCAGAAAAAAAAGAGGGGGGGGGGGGGGGAAAAAATTAAGAATGATACTTATGCTAAATCCAAATGATGAGATGCAGAATTGAACATTTTGACTTTCTAAGGATCTCATAATGACTTTCTAAATCCAAATTGTGTTGATACTATGAGGGCTTTCCAGGTTTAAAGGGGTAGACCTTCTACTGTCATGAATTTGGAGGAGACAGATTATGAAGAAGAACGGTTCAAATCTGTGCAGCAGAAGCAGAGATATCCTGAGTTTTAGTCCCTAATATGGATCAAGCTCCAACCCTGGAGTCTTTCATTGCCATAGCCTGGTAAACACCAAAATCTCCACACCTTCAGTTTGTAACACAGGCTTATTTTCTCAGACTTGACAAAGCTCCGGAGTTTGGACAACTGTTTTCAAAGGCTGAGAAGGACTAACCATAACCACCATGACTTTCATGTGTAAAATTAGTTAAATTAAAAATACAAAAATATTCCAAGCTTAAATGGGAGGAGCAAGCAGCAACCACCAGGCAAAGGCCGACACACTACCAACCACATCTGCTACTATCAGTCTGTGTGGCGATTTGAAGAATCATTCTTTTATGCAATACCATTGGAAATAGTGAAAATATTAAACAAAACTCGTTTAAAACTGTATTGACTTTGTATTTGTTGTGGGTGTTTTTCGTGTTCACTACAATACAGTCAGAGTTGTATCATCTAGTGGACATTAGAGGAACTGAAACCGGTTTATGGCTAGAAAGGATCCGTCTTGTGCAAAAATTATGTAACATTCTTACTGTAATTGGAGCGACTCAGGGAGCAACAAAAAACTCGGAAGTGATCCCGAGGTGGGCGGGAAGTCCTTCGCAGGAGGGGGGAGAGAGGAGAGAAGATACTTGAAAGGGAAGAGTTATAACAGCCAGGTAGATGTTTGTCATTTAATTTTTTTAAATAGAGGGGCTTTACTTAAACTGGTCCTTCAACAGCTAAACTAGTATCTTTTTCAAATAGTCATTCATAATCTAGTCTATATCCATGAGTCATGATGTTCTACTTCTGGGATTGCTCTGGTGCTGCATGAAATTCTGCCGGATGTATTTATTTTCGCCGATGTCCGTTTCCTTCCGCTTTCTTTGTGTTGGAATTTTAAACTCCAGTGGATTTATGAGGACTATGGTTGACTCTTCAGATCTCTGCAGGGTAAATTGAGACAGCCAGCTAGACTATCTGTCCAATCTGAGTTTTCTCGCGTACAACAATTTTACAGCGGCTCCGTGCGGAGCTTAGCGCCGCCCATGACGATTGTGATTGGTCTAAAGAAATACCAATAAACCAGAGCCCGTTTTTCTCCCATCGCGGAATGCTATGTGGACTAACCAGATCCTCCTCCTCTCTGCAGCGTGTGGATGGTCTGGCAAAGCGAGACTATTCATAATCTAGCTAATTAGTAAACTGGTCCTACATCAGCTGGCTAGTGGTATCTTTGCCAGTTGGTCTTTCGTCAGCAAGATAGTTGGTAAACAGATTCATCTGTTAACTAGTATATTTTATGACTTAGTCCCTCATCAGCCAGCTAGTAAACCAGTGTCTTTGGCAGTTAGTCCTTTGTCAGCTAGCTAATTGGTAAAATGATGATTCATCCGCTAGCTACTGGTATTTTTATTTGTTAGTCCCTCATCAGCCAGCTAGCTAGCTAGTAAACTATTTATCTGTTAGTCCTTCAGGTAGTTACTGTAGTAAATTAGTAAACTGCTCCTTTGTCAGCTAGCTATAGAAAGGCAAAGTTCCCCCCCCTTCCGGTGTCCGGCCATGTGACCTTATTTTTGAAAGACTCTTGAGGACTAAAAAGCTCATCCTTGATCTGACTTTAAGCCCTGATGAAGAAAATATAACACATTATCCTGTAATATTTTATATGAAAACTAGTCTATCCTGACTGAACTGTTTCATGAAGCCAAACAGGAAGTGACCAACATGTTCCCTAAACCAACTCAACCCTCCACACACTGATAAAACCACACACACACCCTCCCTCCATAGTTATCTGTTTCTCCTCTGCTGTCGCTGTGACACACACACACACACACACACACACACACACACACACAGAGGGAGGGTGGGAGGGAGGTAGATAACTCTGTGATTCCACTGCTGAATTTTTAACGCTGTTGTGGAACTTTTTTTTCCAGGCGGGTTACTGTGGCACCGGGGTACTGTTACACTGAAAGAGACAGAGAGAGAGGTTTCAGTTCAGTTCTGTTGTTTACTGAGGCTGCACGGACACTGGAATGTTCATGGGGTGTACGGTAAGTTACTCTATATCTATCTATTGCTTACACTCTTACAAAAGAATCATGTTTGAAATGTATGTTTTCACAATGCCCAAATGTCCAAAAACAAATACATCAGCACATATTTTCAGATATTTCACATGCAAATACATCCACTTCACAATTATTATCATATGGTACATTTACATAGGCACAGTTTTGGACATTTCCCATCTGATAACATTCAGGTGGTATTGGTAAAAAAAGTTTTCATACATTTCACATTTTAATTTAATTTCTCATACTTTTTTCTGGTGCGAGTTTTTTGTTGAGCTCACTTTACTAAAAGCGCCTGACATGATGTTGTTCAGTAACTCTTTTCAACTAGCTAACTAGCAGTGATATACTGTATGATATTTTACTGTAGATGAGAGACCTGTGAACTTTGACCTCCTGACTGTCTAGTGCTTGTAGTTCTGTTGTGGATTTTTAAGCAGAAATTATTAAAATGTAATTACTGGTGATAGAAAGTCATTTTGCAGGATTTTTTAAGCTGGTATTGTTCACCCAAAATAAGTCACAGTAACTAGTTCACTAACTACCCCCAAAGAGAAGAGCTCTGCCCTGGTCTAACTCGCCCTCACTATCTGACTATTATACTTTGCACCTTTAAACACTTGAATTATTTATTGTAGGAGGTTTGTTTGTGTGTCTCTTATTGTGCTCTCTTATGCATACTAGAGGTCCTCATGGGTCCATTCAGTTTCTCTTAACCAGGATTCAACTTGGGACTCGAGTTCCAAATCATATCAAGTCTAATACATTTTTTTTTTTTATGTTTTTTAAATTAAATTATGTGTACAGTTAATTTAACTGAATCTGCTCCAAGTCTATATTGTTAATTGTAAAAAAAAACAACAACAACAGACTGTTTTATTTAAAAAGAAAGTTATAAATGTGATAGTGTCATAAAATAACACTGTAGGTTTGTCTAAATACTGTATTGGAAAAAATGTCCTCTGTTACTCTGTTCTGTCATATTATCTTTCTTACAGTTTCCATGACACCTATTAAAAAGGAATAACTTGTACCTGCTCAGAAGGGTTTATTCTATCTTCACATTAAGCACTTATTGTCCTGGCATTCTTGCCCTCTCTGATATTTTCTGCCAGGCTTGTGATTTTTTTGTACTAAAGTCATTGTTGGATCAGAGAGTAGGGTTAAAGAACTCTGAGAATTTAGTGATGAACAGATGAAAAACCTTTCCTCAAGTCTTCTCTGCAGTAAAATTGTCGCCACCAAAGCTTTTCTTCGGTCAATGCCAGAATCCCATTGGACGCAAGTTTAATCTTTTTTAACAAAACGTTTGTTGACACTAAGACTTGGCAGTGTACAGCATAATGTCATACTTGCACTTTTAGTGTGTAAACCCTGTGAGTTATCACAGTGTTCAGCCCTCTTAGGTTGAAAGTTTCCAGTCTGTTGCACCTGTATCCACACCCAACAGTGATGTCACAGTGTACTGACACACCCTGGAGTACACTTCTACAACACTGCAGCACAGTGTCTTCTTTGTCTTAGAAATTGGACTGAAAACTCAAAAAAGGCATCATGTTTTATCTTTTCAGAAAGTCTGATATTAGATTGGAGAGGGGTCGGGCCAAAGTAACGCTCTGTGGGTTGTCGTTTTGAATGTCATTCAAAAGACTTTTCAAGAATGTTAAAGACCATAGAGTGTTGTAGGGATGATGTATTTTTTTAGGCAAACAATGAAAGTTAGCATCGCCCTGGTTCTCTCGACAAAAAGCCGATTTTTAGGGAACAAGACTTTATTCTAAAACCTAAATCCTCCTGTCTCCTCCCTCAGGTCTATCCTGTCCTGATGCCGTTACCATAGCAAAATGACCCTGAACACCCAGAGAGAGAAGGTGCCCCTGCGGCGGCGAGGCAGCACGCCGATTCCATCCACCCACTTCTACCAGCAACCATCCTGGGCTCGGGACCTTCAGGACCCTCGGCTCCCCGGCAGCACCCAGTCGGACCCCGAGCAGCCGCGCCCCAAGCGCAGCCACCCTCCTCTGGGACAATCGGCGTCCTACCACCCTGGAGACAAGTCACTCCACTACCGCGCCCAGTGGAGTTCAGACTCGGACGACGACTCGCAAAGCGACTCAGATTGTGTTTACAGAGTGGTGTTGCTCGGTGACCACAGCGTTGGAAAGACCAGCCTCGCAGGAATCTTTGCCGGGATCACAGAGAAAGAGGAACAACCTGGAGGTGGGATGTTACGTTTTGGTTCTCTGATTAGTTTAACCCTTAATACTTAATGTTCTCTTAAACAAATATTTTATACTTTGAAAGAGAACATATACTCTAGAAAGAAGTCTATCTTGTCTTTTCGATTTGAGTTTACAGTGAGTTTATGTAACTTGTATAAGACAAAAAGAAACAAATAATTCCTCTTACAAAAAATATTTCATAAGCAATAAAACACTTTTGCCTAGTTAAACACTTACAGGTTTTGCTGCCACAGACTTTCTAGATCTGGTAGCTCATGGTGGCTAATGGTTGCAAACTTTGGATGGATACTAGGGCTGTTGGAACAAATTCCGGGAGTCAAATATTATTTGAATAGTAAACAAAATCAATAATAATCGAATCAGCATTACAATTACTATTCAAATGTGTATTTTTTATAAATGTGTTGGCTAACGTAAGCGTTTCTCACCCTTCTCGCCTCGACCTCCCCACATGTAAAAAACTTTGTCACGTCTGATGACCAATGAAGTTACAAGAGCCTAGCTGGGAGCTTCATGGAGACAGCTATTGTTAATGTTGGCTGTCCTTCAGCTGTCAGAGAACGCTTCAACTTCATATATAAACTTCTAATAGCTGTATTTTCATTAACTCGGTAATCTGCAAGAAACAGGTTGCTTATAAACTACTTGAAAAGTAACGATCAAACCATTTGGAAAAGTTATCAATGCTGTTAGCACGTTGGCTAACACTTACAATACCATGGGACGTTTATGACACATTGTTTCGGCTGTGCTTTCAAACATGCTGTCATTGTTCAAACCGAACACTGTTAGTGTTTACAAAAGAGCCATTTCACTACACTTGTAACATTACAGGGTTCTCTGTTGATTTGCTTGTCGCTATGTGCTCGTGGTTGAAAATAAATGTAAACAAAGCAGTGTGCCAGAAATGCAATGATGTAGTTGCCCCTTCTAGGCTAATGTTTGAAATCCCTCTAGTGGACAGAACATATACCAACAACCACCTGCTGATGTGTGGCATTGGCAATGCGCTTGAGTAGTTTAGTAAACTATAATAATTGGCTGAATTTGAGCATTAAATATTCAAATATAATTTGAATATTAAAAATCATATTGAGGGGCAACGTCTAGCTTATGTAGGCTGAGTCCTTGGCAGCGCTGCCTAATAAAAATAAAAAATAAAAAAAAATATTCAATGTAGTGCTGTCAGTTAAACGCATTATTAACGGCGTTAATGCAAACCCATTTTAACGGCGTACATTTTTTTATCGCAAGATTAACGTTCTTTTTGGCAAAGCAAACTTTGTAGTTTTTTTCACATGCTGTTGCAACAACTAGTAACGTTAGAAAAACTACAACACCACACCGGATCTAACTAGACCGGAAACAAAACAACAGGCACGCCGCACACACTTGTTTGGGCTTGCGAGCCGGCCAAAGAGTAGTAGGCTAACGTTATGTTTTGAGTGGATGGCGAGCGCGAGATGCCGAAATGGATGCCAGTAAGATTCTGAATAGAAAGTTTACTTTTAAAAAGTTGCCAAATGGTTCCATTGACAAGACCAAAGTGATCTGTGTGTTTTGTCGTTGTGAACTGAGTTATCATCGCAGCACGTCCAGTCTGAAATACCACTTGATGGCCAAGCACACAGCTGATGCGAATTCTCCGCCCCCTCGTCAAAGCCAGGCGACAAAAGCACAAAGCAAGCCGATCCACTTTTCCATGTTGATAAGAGCATTAAAATGAGAAAAAATAATTGGACAAAAAGAAATCTAGGGACATTTAGAATAGACAAAAATGTGCGATTAATTGCGAGTTAACTATGACATTAATGCGATTAATCGCGATTAAATATTTTTATCGTTTGACAGCACTAATTTAATGACCTTCTAATTGTATTATAGAGGACAATTGACAGGTCTAATGGATACTGCTGTATAACTGACAGTGCAGTGTCAGTTTATTAACTTATCAAAAGAGTAACAACTGATCTTGTTTGCCGTTGTTGGTTTCCTGTCAACAGCTTTACAAATGTCTTTTTTATAATGGTCATCTTCGGGGAAAATGCTCTCTGGGCTGCAGGAGAATTTTTAGGTGCAGGATAAGCTGGCAGGTGATCAACCTGAAATTATTAAAGTATTAAAGGAAAAGTTCGACATTTCAAGAACTATGCTTAACTCTTGCCATAACACAGATTAGAAGATTGATAAATCTTCTCTGAATCACTGAGAGAACACGTCAATGTTTTCCACCATATTTTATTTTGTTGTGTTGTAGCTTTCATACTCAGTCCTCAAAAGCTCTGTGGTCAGCTTCTGTGTCTGATTTTGTTTTGACATCATAACCTTGACTGACCCGACATCATTGATCTGCTCCTGTGTCACGTGTTGATTGGCCTGAGGCCATGATTGACAACCTGTATTGATCCAATGCGAGTCTGACATGGAGTGAAGGGACAGAGCCTGTCTGATATTAATTTCTAGGTTGAATGAGCTCCACGTCTGGTTACACTCTCTTCTTTAGTTTTACATGCTTTTGTTGTTGTTGTTGTGTGCTCAGAGTCTGTTGTTTGTTTCATGTTATTAGCTGTGTTGTCATTGTGGTTGGTTGTGGTTTGTCTCTCTATGATCACAGACATAAAGGGCAGCTGTGATTTGTTTTTGGTCCTCCATGTTCTTTATTGTTTTTTAGCTATGCTCGCAGAGTGGCTGTAGGGATGACGATGTTTGTCTGTTAGTCCACCACTTTGGTCCAGGCTGAAGAATCTCAACAACTATTGGATAGATTGCCATGAAATTTGTAAATCTAATAACTCTAGTGGTGATCATCATCATCATCATCATCATCATCATCATCATCATCATCATCATCAGGTTTTACTGCGTCCAACACTTGGGTTTATGACCAAAAACATGCAAAACTATTGACATTCCCATCAGCCTCAGTGTGTGTGTGTGTGTGTGTGTGTGTGTGTTAGTGCTAATTAGTGAGTTAGCATTCTAACGTGCTAAACTGGAAGCAAACATCAGTATGTTAGCGTTGTTATTGTGAGCATGTTATCATGCTGACGTTGGCATTCAGTTTAAAGCACCGCTGTGCCCAAGCCATAGACTATAAAAATAATGGACGTAGCATTAGTGCTGTCACCCATTGGTTTGTGGACTGCTGTTTTGAAGCCAGGAGTAACCATATTGAAGTGACGGAGCTGGGGAGGATGACGTGTCTAAGACAGTGTTGTGTATGGTTTCAATGGCGCTGCGCTAAGCTAAACGCGCTAAGCTAACGCTAAAGAGTGATTTTCAACCCTTCTGAAAATAAATGGGACCATAATTTCCAAAATGACACTCAAGCTGTATTGAAGAAGACTAGCAGCTAGCAATTAAGGCCATGAAGTCATTATAAAAATGTTTATTGAAGTAATAAATCAAGTGATAAGTAGGGTCATTTCCCCATAGACTTCTATAGAATCAGACTTCTTTTTGGAGCCAGTGAAGTCCACCACTGCTGGAAACTAGATAGAATGCAGGTTTAAGTCACTTCCGCATTGGCTTCACTATTCAGACCCGGAAGTTGCCGCTGTGCCCATAGACTGTATATTAAAGTGCCCATATTATGAAAAAAATCACTTTTTCTGGGATTTGGGGAGTTATTTTGTGTCTCTGGTGCTTCCACACACATACAAACTTTGAAAAAAAAACATCCATGCTGTTTTGAGCGAGATACAGGTTTCTGAATGTGTCCTGCCTTCAGTCTCCGGGTGAGCTGTTCAAACTTTGCACGGCTTTCTACGTAACTAGCCGAGACGAGGGGCCTAGGGGGCTAACCGTTAGCATGCTGCTAGCATGCTAGCTCGTTCTCAGTGGAAAAACAGTGCTACAACACACACAAATTCACCCTAATCTACAAAATAAATTGTATAGAACTACTTACATGTCCCTGTTCTGCAGGTATTCCACGCAAAGTTGGAAGTGCGCCCTCGTTTAGATGAAGTCTCCCAGCTAATCCTGCCTTGTACAGGCCGAAGTTGGAGAAACAGATAGCTAGCTCATGTAATCCTTACCTAGCTACTGTGCATGTGCGACTGACGACAAAGATGTTACAGAAGTTAAGAGGTCTCACTCTGTAGCTAAAACAGAGACCTGAACACAGTGTGAAAAGAGGAGCTGCAGCAATGTGCAATACAACAAAAATATGGTGTTTTTTGAAAATTAAACCATGTAAACCTATTCTGATACAATCTCAAATTACAATTATGAACCTGAAAATGAGCATAATATGGCCACTTTAATGGACAAAGCATCCAGTTCGGTGAAGTGCTGCAAATGCAGAAGTGCCTTAAACCTGCATTCTATCTGAATTCCAGTAGGGGGCGACACATGCAGTTGCAAAAGGAGGTCGGTTTCTGTAGAAGTCTATGAAAAAGTGACCCACTTCTCACTTGATTTATTACCTTAGTAAACATTTTCATAATGGGTTTATGGTCTCAATCACTAGTTTCAAGTCTTCTGCAACACAGAATGATGTTCATTTTTAAAATTTTGGTCTTGTTGATTTTAAAATCGGCGATAAGGCGGGGGGTGTTTTAGGGCGTGGCTATGATGTGATTGCCAGTAAAAGTGTGTAACGTAACGTAGAGTGTAAGGGCTCCTCCCTCACTCCTCCCTCTCGTCTAAAATCGTCACATCCGCAACCAGGATGGCTGAGTCCGTAACGGCAAACTCGACGACGGATAGCAGATCTCCACAAATCAATGGGTGACGTCACACATGCGCTGTCCATTAATATACAGTCTATGGCTGTGCCTAAGCACAGCCTCACTGAGCTGCTAGCATGGCTGCAGATTCAGACTTATTGTTTGTGTTTGTTTGTTTGTTTGTTACAGAGGACACATACGAGCGGACACTAACAGTAGATGGAGAGGAAACCACACTCATCGTCATGGATACCTGGGAGAACGACAAACTGGTGTGTGTGTGTGTGTGTGTGTGTGTGTGTGTGTGTGTGTGTGTGTGTGTGTGTGTGTGTGTGTGTGTGTGTAAATGCTTTTTACCTTTTGACCTGAGAGTAAAATTATTAAAAAATGGATATCAGGAATGAATTTGCTCAAATTTCCATACAGTTGGATCACAGCTCCCGACCACTGGCAAACAAAGTATCCAAATGTTGATGTGGATTACTGTTCATGAGTTCACTCGGCTGCTAACTTCTGTGATTAAGGCAAACTTCCTGTTGCTCCTTCACAATAAATGCCTAGGGGTTCACCGCGGAGAGGCTTTTATTGTGGAACAGCAGCAGTTTATATTAATAGTATCTAAACAGCAATATATTTTACTGAAGCTCTGACAGAACAACAATTAAATGCAGATCAGAAAACAGAAAGGCTGCTGTGTGTTAGATGAAAATGGGAACAGGAACATATTAGAAGAATCATTGGTATTTCCAAATTAGCTCTTAAATCTGGATTAAAATAAAATGAAGATGTTCCTTACCCTCCCTCCGTGTCTCTCGTTCTCTCAGGAGGAGGAGGATGACTGCTCTCGGGACGACTGTCTGAAGGTTGGGAGTGCTTATGTCATCGTCTACTCCGTCACTGACCGCTCTAGCTTCGACGCCGCCGCTGAGCTTCGTATCACACTGCGACGCACCCGCCAGGCTGAAAACCTTCCCATCATTCTCGTGGGCAACAAGAGTGACCTAGTCCGGTCCAGAGAAGTCGCAGTGGAAGGTGGGGGTCAGAGGTCACAGTGGGTATATACATACGCATATCGATATACAACAAATTGATAATGTTGACTGATGCTATGATAATGATTTATTCTCTTTATGGATGTCTTTGATTCCAGAGGGCCGAGCATGTGCTGTGGTGTTTGACTGCAAGTTCATCGAGACGTCGGCGTCTCTGCAGCACAATGTGACCGAGCTGTTTGAGGGCGTGATCCGACAGATCCGCCTCCGCCGGGACGGCGGCGAGGCCATCCAGCGCCGATGCTCCATCTACAAGCGCAAAGAGAGTCTCACTCAGAAAGCTCGGCGCTTCCTGGACCGACTGGTGGCACGCAACAACCAGCGCATGGCGGTCAAAGTGCGCTCCAAGAGCTGCCATGACCTGGCCGTCCTCTAAGGACATGTGTCCACCAGAAATGTCAGGTCGGAGCTTCTTTGGCTTATTGAAGTTCTCTCTGTTTGTCAGGGACGATGGCGTCTGTGGTGATTCTCACGTTCAGCAATTCAACAACAAAGATGATCAGCAGCAAACAGAGTCAGCGGACACTTAGCCTACGTACATCGCTGTGATCACTGTGAACAATTAATTTTCCTGTTTGATTATTTGGTCTCACAATGTTTGTGACTTTTCCTCCAGATGATCTGAAAAACCTGACTGTGAAGGATCATCATTGTGTGTGTGTGTGTGTGTGTGTGTGTGTGTGTGTGTGTGTGTGTGTGTGTGTGTGTGTGTGTGTGTGTGTGTGTGAACATCAGGATGTCCTGTAGTGTCCACTGTTCTGTTTCTTGAGGTTTCAACAGTTTTCAGTTCAACACTGTGCAGAATAAAGTCTTAAAGGAACAGTCCTCTCAATCGTTTCAAATCATGTTTTACAGACGTCTAATACAGATGACCACCACTATGATATGAATATGGTTTTAATTTCAGTTCAATGTATTAAAAAAAATATACTATGTATAAATAGTTTGGAAACTCATGTCTTTTTTTGATTCCAAAACCCTAAGATTGAAAGTATAAGGAATCGATTTAACAGTGTATTGACCTGCTCTAATGTAAGCATGTCTGGCTAACTAGCTCACTACACACAGTACATTGATGTATAATAAGAACTGGATACAATGCCACCGCTCAGCCTTGCAGCCAATTTATTTTAGTTCCAATGTAGAATCCCACCATGGCCCAAAAAGCAGTTTGCCCATAGGTAGTCTATAGATGACGTTTCATTTCCGGGATTGCTCCGTTACCACCGGAAATTCCACCGGATGTCCCTCATTTCCTCCGGATGTTGGTTACCTTCTGCTTTCTTTGTGTTGGAATTCTAAACTCCGGTGGATTTAAGAGGGCTATGGTTAACTGCTCCTCAGATCTCTGCAGGGTAAATCCAGACAGCTAGCTAGACTATCTGTCCAATCTGAGTTTTCTGTTGCACAACTAAAACAACTTTTGAACATACACGTTCCACCAAAATAAGTTCCTTCCTAAGGCTGTTTTGCAGAGGCACCGTTGCTCCGTCCGGCTCTTAGCACCGCCCAAGACGATTGTGATTGGTTTAAAGAAATGCTAATAAACCAGAGCATGTTTTTCTCCCATCCCGGAATGCTGTGTGGACTAGCCAGACCCTCCTTCACAGCGCTGTGGAGGAGGGTCTGGCAATGTGACGCTAGGCTACCCATAGGCCACCATTGTAAAAGAGAAGTCTGTAAAACTGTGGACAGGACACCTTGAACTGCAAGCAGGATCGATTAATTTGGATTAATTTATCCATGGACTTTTTATATTTTAAAACCTTCCCTCGTTCCGAGAAAAGCGATTTAAAAACCTGTGATGTCACCACAACGTAAAGTGTATGGGCCGTGCAGAAACTCGCGGGCGGGGCCAGCAGGAAAAAACACTACTGCGCATATTCAGTGGGCCCCATATCACGGAAGTAAACCCGGAAGCTTCGAAATTCTCATTGAAATGAATAGGCGCCATTTGGGGTATCCATTATTATGATACATCCATGGTGCAGTAGTAACCTAGCATTACTTCCAAAGCAGAGTTATAGCATAAGAGCATATCTTTAGCTAACTACATTATTTTGTCAGGTTACAGGTTAGACTGTAACATCCACTGTGTGGAATTCAGGCAAAAAGTTAGCTAGTGACTGTTGACATTTCAGTAAAATTGATGTTTGTGAGAATGATGAAGCAGCTTTGCTTAAAGGGATACTTCACTGATTAGCATTAAGCTTTGTATCAGTAGAAATCCAGTAGTATTTTCGAATGATCGTGCTTCCCTCCCTCAAGGCCCCCTGAGACTAGATTTCTCTGTATTGTGGGTCTGGGAAAAAGCCTATGATGACGCAAACATTGTCATTTAGCGTCATCGGAGGCATTTTTGCCCAGAGGCTATGGACTACAGCCAGCTAGTTCCGCATGTTTTCAACCCGCCCATAGGGGGTGGTACTGTCACTATCCGATGCAAGACGAGTGTCAGCCATCTTGAAGCTAAGCTAAACAGGCTCTCTCTTTTCAGCAGCAAACTTTAACAACAATGATGTGCATTCAAACTACCGCACATGTGTACCACCGGGATACATTGATACAGATCGGAGAATATGCAGGAAACTTTATTACAGACAGAATACTCAACACACTACGTGAGCTTCGCCTGCTACGGAGACCAGCACCTCAGCTTGCGGTGTCGCTTGATGCCGCTGGCTGGATAAGGGGACATCGAAAGCGGTGTGTGCGAAAGCAGAAACGCGGACCGAGGGCAAGAGTTCGAGCTAGGTGGAAAGCTAACGCTAACCGGCCACCTGTCCCATCCATCCTGCTTGCAAGTGTCCGCCCATTAGACAACAAACTGGACTACATCCAACTTCAATGAAACTCCCAACGCGAGTTCCAACGCAAGTTCAGAGACTGCTGTGTTTTTGTTTTGTGGAAACATGGCTGAACAACAATGTAACGGACTCCACTATCCAGCTACCAGATCGGTTAGCTTTCCGAGCAGATGCTGCTCTGTCGGGTAAGACTCGTAGAGGTGGGCTGTGTTAACACGGACACGGACTGGTGCAGAAATGGGGTGCTTTAATCCAACTACTGCTGGTGGAGTTTGTGACTGTTAAATGCCGACCATTCTACATTACACACAAATTCATGGCTATGTTTATACTCTGTGTTTACATCCCACCAAGCGCTAATGCTACCAATGCGTTAGCTGAACGTTTTTATATATTTTAAATGTGTAACACCACTTGAGCCACGGTGCAACGTTGTTTTGTGTATATGGTTGAAATGATAATAAAACATATTTGAGTTGACTTGACTGCCTCACTGTCTATGTCTGTAACCGGTAGGTGTGACTTGGGAGTGGACTCGGAGGGAATAGAGTGCGGATCGGGCCGCATTTTTCTGTCACAGTTAAAATGAAAAAAATTCTCATACTAATGACACATACTGTACATTTGTAGGAAGGCATTCGGAAATGTCAGCAGATGAGCACATCAGCATATTCATTTTTCCAGCAGTGAAATATCCCTCACTTCTGTCCATTGTTTCACTTTCATCAATTTACTGTGAAATTTGATTGTAAATATGTTCATTGTAAGCAGCATATGTGCAGTGTGAGAATGGAGAGCTTGACAGACGTACCAACAATAAGTAAGAGGGGCACTGAATTATTGACTTATTTATTTCAGATTATTTTGCCTAAAGGATTATCTTAATGTTTGTCATTTAATGTAAAATGACTAATCTTCTTCTTTGTTTTAATTGTAATCTCTTTTCTAATGGAGCTGCAGGGATCAACACTCTGTCTTCTACTTCACATAAACACAATCTCAGGTTGCCACATCAACCCCTGGGCCTCCTGGATGTTTATTGTTGCCGTGGTGATGCGTTGTCCGTTAGCTACAGTTGAAGAAGAGGCGGTTACTGATCAGTCGTCATTATGTAAGGGTTGCATGCTGACACCTCTGTGGGGTTGACATAAAACAGGCGCGTTTGGCTAATGGAGAGGACAGTGTCTTAAAATGGGACTTCACTGCCCTGAGTTTAGCCGTTAAGGCTGCATAAAAACCCTATCTGTTGTGAGCCGGTTTATTGGACCAAATGTAGTACATATTTCTGGAAGTTACATTTAAACCAGACTATGTGACCTATTTTAACGATCTAAGCGCACAGCATGAAGCGCCTGGCGCAGCTGCATTTAGGGCATGTACAAAACCACTTTTGCTAGTTTAATGCCGGAAAAAAGGGTCTGTGTGCTAAGCACATGGTTCAAAAGTAGGGCTGGGCGATATGGAGAAAATCATATATCACAATATTTTTCACCAAATAACTCAATATTGATACCGCAACGACATTGTAGTGTTGACTATTGGTGCTTTCACAAAATATTTACACAATGAGATTTTTGATAAATAATAATCAGTAATGTGGATATAATGACTAAGTGGGTAAAGGCAAATAATAAAACAGTTACAACAGTCTGGTAAGTTCAGAAAATGACATAACTTTACTGTAATGCAGCCTTTAAAACCAGGAAAAGACACCACTTATGCTATATTACGATAATACGATATCCAAAATCTAAGACGATATCTAGTCTCATATCACGATATCAATATAATATCGATATATTATAGCTCTATTCACACTTATAGCTCTATTTTTTATTATAGCTCTATTCAAAAGGGTTGTACTTAGTGTCTTAATTAGTCATAGGTGTGTTTTGGGCGTAACATGCAATAAACCAATCAGAGTGTCATCTCCCATTCCCTTTAAAAGCCAGGCGCGTTTGTACCTTGGCGCATTGCTAATATGATGGCGGATTTGCTAAGCAGGAAGGAGAGCTTTTCAGGCGAAGAAACTGATCTGCTCGTGCGTGAAGTGAAAGTGCGCGAGCAGATCATACATGGCAAGAGCACTGTGCCACCAAAACTCCACGAGGTGAAGCAGGCGTTAAAATAACAATGAAATGCTGCGTTATTGACTTTAGACCAGGTTTTTGTTGGTCAATGGTGCGATCACTTTCCGCTGTATCAAGAAGGCAATACGCCAAGAATTCACCTGAACACACCTCCCTGTAAGACCAGCACGCCCATGGGCGCACAGATGGCCGCAGGTGCATTTGCTATTTAAACGACGTGGGCGCTGGACGGGAAATTGACAACTGCGTTGGTCTTACACTAGCAAAGACACTTGCGTCGGGCTTTGCACTGTGATGCGCCGGGTGCAAGATAGGGCCCCAAGAGTCTCTGTGACGCTGCACAGTGGTACTTTGAGCTGAATGCTAACATCAATCAATCAATCAATTTTATTTGTCACATGTATTAATTCCAGTTGTAATCCCACTGGTTCCTTTAGTTTGTGCATTAAAAGGAGTTTTAAATAGAATAGTATCCGCCCTTTTGTGTTCAGACGAACGAACCAGTCTCTGCAGGGCCTTGCGGTCCTGTTCAGTGCTGTTTCCGTACCAGGCAGTGATGTTCCCGTCATTCTTCAGGAGTAGAAATAGCTTATATTTGAGTGGATACCTGGAATTTCCTCAGGCATCTGAGGTGAAACAGTTTCTGCCTTGCCTTTCTTACCACTGAGTCAGTATGCAGTACCCAAGCCAGACCCTCTGTGATGTGAACACCAAGGTACTTGTAGCTGTCCACCCTTAACGGGGGCGTAGTTCTTTTCCTGCTTCTGCCCAAAGTCCACTATCATCTCTTTAGTCTTGCTGACATTCATGAGGTGGTTGTTAGGTAAAGAAGTAGAGCGCGTCAGGTTCTCTACTTCTTTCAGTTAGGTCTTTACATTGTTGTCTGTGATCAGGCCCACCACAGCTGTGTTCCATCATCACGTTTGCTGACGGTGTTGGAGAAAGTGGCTACACAGCCATGCGTGTACACGGAGTACAGCAGGGGGCTCAAAACACAGCCCTGGGGGGCTCCGGTGTTAAGGATGTGTGTGGGAGATGTGTGTCCGCCTCATCACCAGTGTTGGGGAAGTTACTTTTAAGAAGTAGTGTTTACTCGTTACTTCTTAAAAAAGTAATCTTTTACTTTACTTAGTTACCCCCTATGGAAAGTAACTTTTTACTTTACTCGTTACTTTTAAAAGCAGGCGTCTCTGGCAGAGACTGAAGTTAATTATACAAAAACTATCTTTGACCATAAAGCCAATCTCTGGTTTATCAGTGAAGTGTCTGAACTACACTGCAGGCTGGATTCTCTACTCACAAAGTGACGGCTGATTCATTATGAAGGAGTCCAGCGCAGGTTGAATACACAGCAGGTCATCGGCGTTACACGTGTTAGTGTATACTATGTAATGTCTGTATCAACTTGTACCAGTCGCGCAGCCACGATGGTCCGTGCATTGTCGTAGACACATGCAGGCTCTTTTGCCTGTGCAACCGACACAAGTCCACAGCGGTCCGCTGCGTGTAAGAATGAGGCCATCTCCACCGCATCCATCTGTGAGGTTGTCAGCTTTGTGTCTGTCTGGTTCAGAGCGCCGTCCAGCAAAAAGCCACGAAGCTTCTCTACCAGCCTCTGTCACGTCCCGTGTGGAATTTGTGAGCGCGCAGCTGAGAAGGCAGTGTCGCTGTCAAATCTGTCCCTGGGAAAAGTAATGTTGTGCCGAATTGAAAAAGGAACTACATTTTGTTACCAAAGTTTCAGTAGTAGCGCTTTACACTACTTTTTACCTGAAAAAAAGTAGTTATGTTACTGCACCCAACACTGCTCACCACCTTGGGTCTGCCTGTCAGGAAGTCAAGGCTCCACATGCAGAGTGTTAATAGTACGTTCCATTTGTACTTGGAAGTCGGATTTTCCGGAATTAAAGTCGGAAACACGCCCCCGGATTTCAGATTTCTGTGTTCAGTTCGGAACTCAGACAACCACCGAGTACCCCAAGTTAAAAATCCAACATGGCTGTGTGTTTCACTTTGTGTCTCACTAAATCAGTCGTACACACAGTGCTGTCCATCTTCTGTGGACATGTTGTTACTCTCTTTGTATGCACAAAAAACTGCGTAATGCGTTGTTATAAACTGGTAATGCTAACAATGACTAACCTGGCTAGAGCTAATGAAAACAATGAAAATACGACTTGTAAATGGAACGCATTTAACTCGGGGGTGACGTCATTCCCAGCTTTGGCTTCCGAGTTCCGAGGTAAATGGAACGCAGTATTAATCCCAGGACCTTGAGCTTTGTGACGAGCCGCACAATGGCAATGATAACATGCTGATGTTTATCAGGTATGTTGTTAACAATGTTCATCATCTTAGTTAAGCATGTTAGCATGCTAATATTTGCTAATTGGCAATAAACACAGATTACAGGTGAGGCTGATGGGAATGTAATTAGTTCTGCAGGTAAAAAAAAACAAAGTTTTTAATTCAATCATCCTGATGGGGACATCAATCTCTATATTACATCATGACAATATTTAACTCATTCGCAAATGTGAACCTGTTGGTATCTCTAAAAGAAACGTCTGAAGACCACGTTGTATATGTTTTATTTTTTACAAGTGAACAGAAATGAGTCTGAGCTTCTGTGAAATGACAATAAACTGGTTTAAATCTGTAGCAGTTCATCTGGAAAGCACATCAGGCAGACTGGTTGTCCCAGCTTTTGCTGATCAAATATTCTATCTGCTTATTGATTAGGCATTTTGGTGACACACACACACACACACACACACACACACACACACACATACACACACACACACACCCATACACACACTATGTGGTTGTACAGGGACAGTGTGGAGGAGGAGTGTTTCACATTGATTTGATGAGAGTAATGGAAAAAATGCATGACTGCTCAACCCGGATGACACACACACACACACACACACACACACACACACACACACACACACACACAGTGATGTGTAAACATCCTCTCAGTGGAGGAGGACCAGAGGCTCTGAGCTGTGAGTTCAGCTCCCTCCTGAATTTGTTAAGAATAGAAACATCAGAAAATTCTCCTCAGTGTTTCCTCTGGTGAGGTGTAAAAGATGTTTAGAATAATTGATGACATTGTTGGATGTTGTTGGACCTGCTTCTTGCTCGTTTTCTGTTGTTTTATTTCAAGGAGTAAAGACACCATTTGCTTGTAGGGCTGACTTTGTTGTAAAACAAGTTAGCAGCTTTTGGCTAATGTAGGTCATTAGCTCATTGCTGACAGGGACTTAGCATGAACATGTTCAACTAAAGAAATGTAAGCGGACACACCACATGGTTTGTTACACAGAACCACCTGACAAGCCGTCATTGAAAACTGTTTGGAAAAAGGGCAGGCACTTGCCGAAGCCAGTCAGGAGAAGGGCGAAAACATCTTTTCCATCGTGAAAAGCCTTCTGTGCTCTTCTTTCAATGAAGAAATACTCTCCAGTTCTAATATAACTGATGATATTGCAGCATTTTTGCCAGGAAGACTCAGCTTGCTTTGCCCAGGGGCCACTTTGGCATAATGACAAGAGACCAGGGGCCAGTTCATAAACAAACACTATTTAATATTCATCAGATAAAATGAATAAACCTTAAAAGGTCCGTAACTCATCTTTCTATGAAATTCTTTTTTTTATTCTTTATTATTGTGCAACCTTGCATACAGCAATTTTTGTATGGCAAAATAAACAGTGGCAAAATAAAGGCAAATTCACCTTTTGACGTTGGCTGTCCTCACTCATCTCTGCCTAGAGGCAAATGCAGTCACAGCAGCACCGCGCAGGTCAGATGTGCGCAGGGGCGTTTCTAGGGTTTGAGGACATTCGGGCTTAGCCCAGACCTCTGTTGGGGGGGGCAGGGAATCCTCCCTTTGCTCTATTTTGGTGTTTTTTTTAATGCACTTTGGCACCTTATTTACATTTTAAAGTACAACAATTATAAATTAGAAAATGGTCGACGGGCACACCATAAATTGAAGGACTGGCTATGAACATGGGCAGGAGGTCTATAATACAGACATTCAGCAGGAAAAGAGAAATTCCAGTTTACCTGCCTGTAGCTGACGTTCACTTCCAACCGGCTTGTGCTCTATTCTGTGTGTTTCAGCCATATTACCGTTTACCCTGGTAATGTCACTCTACAAAATGCCCCTTTTTGTTACGAGGTCCAGTTATTTTTTTGCAAGCTCTTTGTGACACCAGAGAAGATAAATATCAAATAATGTTCAGTGAAATTCAGCATTACTCACTAGATATTGATATTTCCTGGTGGCACTATGTACTGCAGCACTTATGATGCAGGGACAGAAGCCAAAACTGATTAATCAATGAGTTGACCTGTCAGTCAATATAACGTTCATGTTTACTCTTCTCTGTTGGATTGTAGAAAAGTGTGAACACGAATCAGACCAGAACAACAATGTATCTTCTTTTTCTCTTGGTTTAACCCTAACCCTAACCCTAGCTAAATTACAGTTGTGAAAGTGACCTCAGTAAACACAAGTCTTAGCTCATGCTAACAGAGATATTGTACCTAAGCCCCAAACTAATGGGATTTTCAGCTCAGGTGAAGATGTTGTAAGGTAAGTTTTCCCTACAAAACATTTAAAAAACAGATTTTCTCCTCCTCGTAGTGACAATAGAGTACATTGTATACAGCTGATTGTTGAGCTGTAAGGAAACCTGAAAGCTTCAGACTGAGTGAGGGAAAAAGACTCAGACACAGTAGTGTAGCTGTGTCTGAACACAGTGTCACTGACCTGAACATTATTCTAAAAGACATTTCAAACATTTCAGCCCCTTTTGAGGTGCGTTTGATTTGTGGCGACAGAGCAAAGAACACAGAAAATCAAACACCCCCCTGTGTTTATTAAAACTGCACAATTTCCTCTCTGTCTGTCTCTGGTTCAGTGTAAAAAGCTCAGTACTGTAACTCTGCCTTTTTATTCACACACTTACACACTCTGACGCTGCTAAGAAGAATAGGAATGTAAACTGAAGACTCTCTGCCAGCAGTAAGATCGTGTTTGAGTGTGTGAGACTCTGACTCCCTCTGCTGGATGGATGTTGTCTTTATTTTTAATTTTTATAAAATATAAAAGGACATTTCAGAAACTGAATAGCAATAACAAGTGAATACATAAAATAGTAACAGCAAAAAAATATGATCAAATGTGTTTTATGATTCTCTTTCAAACAGGAAAACAGGGATGTTTTATTCACACAATCCTTATTATATTTAGCATAATTTTAAACTTGTGAATCACTCTTTTGTCTGTGTGTTTTAATGAATATGACAACAATATAATTGCATATTATTGTGTTGTTGCCTGTCTTGGTTGCACTGTTTGAAACTTGCTTTTTAATAAATTAAAGTTAAGCTAAGATGCTTGCAGATGATTGCAACCCAATTAGACAAGATTAGACGTTGCAAATTGGAAGGGCACTGGGAAGAAATCTGCAGAATCAAGCCAAAAGTCATTAGTTCTTTCTTTTAGTTTTTTTATTTCCACATAAAAATATTGTCTTCTTTTGGGTATTTTTTTCTTTTTTTTGTGGTGCTTGCTTGTGGGGGGAATGCAGCCCTTGGTTTCAGCTGTGGAGAGTATGTGCTGCAGGGAAGCGAAGGCCCCCAGAGACCTGGTGAAGAACTTAAACCCCTGACCTGATATAACATGCCTGCTACTGCACCCACGCTTTAAAGCATGCTGTCTAAATCCCTTTGTGACACAACATGAATTTAAGGCCCACACACAGATGAGTACGTTAGAGCACTCATTACGTGATCTTGAAGTCCTTCGTTATTGCCTCAAACACTTAATTTCCTGAGAGAGAGCAGACGGAACAGGGACATTAACAGGGACTTTCTTTGCTCTGAGGTGTCTTAAAAATGTAATCCAGCTGTTTGTTTGGAGAGGAGACATTTACAACCCTGAATGAAAAGTGCAGCTCTTCTCTGCTTATCAACCAGACCAGCAGACCCTCAACCTGATGTTTTAAACATCTTGCATGAAATGATATTGATGTTGCCTAACACTAACCTGAGGAACAAGGGACCTCCAACATGGCTGCCCTTTGGACTGGGCCGGGGGTGGGTTACAGGATCTGATTGTCAGGATTCTCTGAGCAGCTGCCTCCTGTTGACCTGAGAAATATTTACCTCCAGGAGACAAACTGCCTCAACTTGTCTACAAACACAAAGAGCAACTTTGGGCCTGTTGTCCTTCTGATGTTAAAGATAGTCTGACATTTGAACACTCATGTTCTCTCTCAGGATCAGATCCGTTACAAAACCTGGCAACCCCATCATGAGGACAGGACTTGAGATATGCTGCTGCTAAAACCACAACACATCTCCTTTTAACATTTCTCTTTCTACAGTGGATTAATAAATAACATGTGTACGTGTGTAGAGGTTCATGTTATTTTGCCCTCCCCATTTGCAGCAGTCATGTCTGTCAATGGGGCGTGGTCGACATTCCTTGCGGATCAGTGGCTCTAGATGCTCAAGATGCCAGAGCAAAAGGAAAGGATTTCCGTATCCTTCAAAACAAAAGCATTCAGTAATTTCAAACACTGACTCGAACACTTTTATTTACAGATAGTGGTCCAGATATTATATATATATATATATATATATATATATAGTATCTATGCTTTTGGAATGTGCTCAAGACTATAAAACCTGAGATTTGACATGATGTAGCTTAATTTTGAGTAGGCTACAAACAGAAAATGTGATAGGGGTGTTATTTTGTGCAGATCTGGCAGTGAGTTAGACTTTTATTTTTGAAGATTTCACCGGAAATATCCTTTAATCGTCGCTGTGGGACTCGGAGCAGCAGATTGTAGCCAACCGGAGGTGTAAAACTAACGGAGAAATTGTCTGGATTTATTGCTACAATAGGCTACTGATCGAAGAGCAGCAGGATGAACAGCGCAGGTAGGAACTAAAACACACGACACGACACAACATTACACGGGTGACCAAACTGACCACAACACACCCAGCTGCTGCTGAGCCGCAGACATGCACGCCACCAGCGTCTTGTAAATATTTGTAGTAAGCCTACTAAGACACAACATATTTCACACAACTCCAATATGGTTTACGTTTTTAGTTTCTCAGAGTTAATTTGCTAACACCGGGTTAGGGAGTCTGAATGCAGCGGGTCTTTTTTATTTAGACCTGGATGTCTGCAAGAAAGAAAACTGTGAACTGATCCTTTAAAGTTGATTGTAATAAAGTTTGTGTAGAAAGGAAGCAGTTTTTAAACCGACTAAAGACTGTTACTGCAACTTTTTCAATTTATTAACTAAATTAATTAATTATGTCTTCATCGCTTAAAGGAGACCTATACTGTTTTCAGGTTCATAGTAGGCTATTTGTATTTTGTGTTTTTACTAGAACATGTTTACATGTTTTAGCCTACATACTCTTAATTTTTATGTTTTTAACTGAAACTTAGAAACGTAGGTTAGACCAAAATAACAGTGCAGCTGTTAGGCTATATGAGTCAACCATAGACAGTATATAAGAATGGACCAACAGATCCCGTTGCTCTGGACGGAGACCACCGAAGGCAATTAGAAGCACTTTTCCGGTGAGCGCTGAGCGTTACTGCGCAGACTCCAACTGAGAGAGACGACATAAATGTGACGTGAGCAACATGTCTGCAAGTTGTAAGTCTTCTGGTAGCTGTGCCAAGAGAAATCTCAATCATTCCCAATCTTGCAGAGACGGAGAGCGTAGGTATATGTAAGGAGTTAACACGGACACAGGCTAATTATTGCTAACTAAAATGCTAGTTAACATTAGTAATTCAACTTAAACAGCTAATGTAAGTCGAAACTGCCTACGAGCTTCTTCTGTACTATATGGTAATTCCTCTACTATGCGACAGTAAGTCGCGTGGTTATGACACAATCGTTAGCCTATTTTTACAAAAACGTCTACTACGGAGCCATAACGTGAGGTACAAGGTAATGGAGCCTTTTATACATTGTCGTGTTTCTTTAGAAATAAACAATGGACAAATAAAGTCTTTAAATGCTTCAGATCTGAAGTTATTCGCTGTCAAAGTGACGTCAAAATGAATGGCAGTCAATGGAATGCTAACGTCGGGTGATCGCTTTGTAGCATCAAAATGGCGCCATAGGAGGTTCGAGCTCTGAAGCGTAGCTTACCCCCTTGGAGTCAACCCCGCCCAACTTCCATTATGAGTGAGACTAGAAGTAAATTAGTGCATCTCACTTAGCTTAAAGGTGCAATATGCAGTGTTGGGAAGGATACTTTCAAAATGTATTCCATTACAGAATACAGAATACATGCCCAAAAATGTAATTTGTAAAATATTCCGTTACATTACTCAATCTGAGTAAAGTGTAGGAATGCGGCCATCACATTACTAAACAGGCCTATTCTGGTGTGTTCTTTTGTTCCAACTGGCTGAATGTGTACCTGAACAAGCAGATAGATTTTTAGTATTTGTAGTCCCAAACTGCATACCACAAAAATCTAACTGCAGTCTAAGCTACCACAAGCTAATTTTAGCTAACGTTAGCTAGCATGTCAAACAGGGCTAGTCAGTCTTTCAACGACTCTGGGGCTAGTAAATCAGCACATAGGAGAATGTAAAGTTGCATGTTAACTATAAAATAGCAAGGTGACCAGTAAAACTATAGCAGACGACTACCCTTGGCTAATAAAAAAAAAAAAAAACTTACTTTAAGATGCTTCTTCAGGTTTGAGTTGGAGTAATTTGGACGCTGAAAGGAGGTTGGTTGCTGGCAAGCAGAGGTTGCACTGCGCAGTTATCTTTCGTTCTCCCTGTTCTTTCTTTAATGTGAAATGCTGTTTGAATTTCCAAGATAGAAACACATTCCTGCCCTGGCTCTGTTGTGCCGGTTCCGGCTCCATCTCTACCTCTATCAGTGATCACGCAAATGGCAAATTTTTTCGTTTTCATATTGGGGCTTCTGGAAAATGCATGGAGTTGCCTTAATTTATTCAGAGAGTGAATAAACTTGTGAAACAGAGAAGTATCGTCATGTAATCCATTGATTTCAACAATGTAACTGTATTCTAAATACCAACAATTTAAATTGTAACTGAATACAGTTACTCATAATTTGTATTCTGAATACGTAACGCCGGTACATGTATTCCGTTACTCCCCAACACTGGCAATATGTAATATATTTACTGTATTAAATTCCAAAATGACCACAATATGTCATCGGATATTAAGGTAACATGCTAAGCTGAAATACTGTGTTTTCTGACACCAATGATAATGCCAGTATTTTCTCCATTAAAATTTCTGTTCTGTGATGGAATGTCTGTTTGTGTTTTGGCCTGTGTGTTGGTATCAACTGTCCATTCTGACAGCCAGGCCAGGTTGCCAGATGGTCTGTAAAAACGCCAACCCAGCGCGCTACAGCTGTAGTACAGCCATGGAAGCAGCAAGCAAACAAACAAACAAACGGGATCAACGGAGAAAGACTTTACCCGACCTGAAAAATAGGGCTGAACGATTAATTGCATTTGCGATAATATCGCGATATGTTAAAACGCGATTTCCTAATCGCAAAGGCTGCGATTTGGTCACATGACTCGCGAGAGCAAATCAGTCTGCACTCCGCAGAGAAAGCATCAACTAGCACGCTAACGCTACGCCGTACCTTGAGCTGATTTCTGTCATTCAAACAACTCTGAGTTGTAGTTTAAAACTTTTACAGCCACTTTAATAAAATGAAGGGTTTTATTCGGGCTTCAGTCTATACATGCAGTTAATGGATACAGGCACACAGAACTCAAGGCTCGGTTGGCAACGATTAGCTCTGATTAGCCGTTAGCTCCGGTTAGCGGTTAGCTCCGTTATAAAGATATGGAGTGGAGGAGCTGCCACTGAGAGGGGTAACAATCAGACTGATAAATGACGTTCGGGGAGCTTTCACAGCAGCGTGGCCGCGGTGTTTCAACAGTTTTATTAGTACAGTTAATCCCACGGCAAGAACACCAGCAACTAGCTAACGCAACGATAGCCTCTCTGAACAAGTGCACACGGCAGCACGCAACTTCACGAGGGGGAGGGGCTGGAGGCAGCTCCTCTCTGTGCACTGTAAAAAATTACACTGTTGTGTGTGTGTGTGTGTGTGTGTGTGTATATATAGATATATACTATATTTTTACTTATTTAACTGTCTAGTGTGTAATTGTGTGTTCATACTATAAATTATTATATTACTATTCTTTGTTGAATAATACAGAAGACAAAGAGCTTAAAAAAAAATCGAATATCGAATCGCAATCGCAATATTTGGGAAAAAAATCGCAATTAGATTATTTTCAAAAACCCCAGTTAAATATTGGAGATGTATTGAAAAATGGAGACAGCTTAGAGCCCAAAAGGACGCATAGTTGGCTAATTTCCTCCTGAACAGATAGCTAAGCATTAGCTTCAGGCTAATTTATCAAGCTACTAGGGACGGGCATGTTCAGTCATTTCAACATTTGTGTACTGACATTGAATTTTATAGAGTAACGTTACTCGAGGTAGTTACTGGCAAAACAATTGAGACACGGCCAGTGAAGTGATCTCGACTGGTCACGTCATAACTGCTAACGTTACCGGAGGACCAGGCAAGCAGGCCACGGCTGTTTACAACGTGTAACCTGTTCAGCGGCCGTAGCCGACAACGGTGAGATATTTTAAGCCAAGAGAGGGAGGCTGTAAATCGGTAGAGAGGACGGCGAGATTGTGGTGTTTTTAGCGGTTGTTGCCGTAATTTTAGTCCGGGAAAGTGTGTTTGCCAGTTGGGTAGAGAGGACGGGGAGGTAGTTGTGTTTTTAGCGGCTGCTTGCCGTAATTTTAAGCCAAGATAGGGTGGGCACAGGCTTTTATGACTGTCAACATAGCCAGAATCTAACGTTACTCCTCTGTGCTGTGGAGTAATGTCTGGCTATGTCAGACAAGCGTCTAGCAACATTGATGCTGTGTTCTCAACCTGGCAACCTCCATGAACTTTGACTCTGTCCAGTATTTTGAATTTGGACTGCATTAAATTATTTTAAACGCTAGCTGTCAGTATTACTTATTGGACCTTTAAATTGCATCCCCAACTTCTCCACTTGCCTCCCTTCCTCGCATCTTAAAGCTGTTGCATGCTTCTTGCGTTCAGCGCGGTCGGGGCACTGCGGACGGCGCGCATGTTCGCCGCAAACCGTCTGGTCTTTCATATTGATTGTGGTCAGAGCGGCTCAAAGAACGCACTTCTTCTCTCCTGTAGGCAATCATTGCAACACGGTATATGCGACCACATCCGCATTATTACAAAATCTTGGCGGTCCGCACCGTGGCAACCACACTGAACACAAGAAGCATGAAACAGCTTTTAGTCCCCTCCCCTTCCCACAGAGGAAGCACGGGAGAGACGCGAGGAAGTCATGCAAGGAGAGAGGCAACAAGGAAATGTGTTTTAGAGGGATGAGGTGTCCTTTACTTTGACGCGTCACATGAGTTTGTCAGCTGTATGGGCGGAGTTAGCAATTACTTCAGCTGCATGCCTTCCGGGAAGGCTGCTCTCGTGTAGAGGAGCTAGGAGCTATCAAATAAGGGACATGAGATGTCAATAGCCAATAGCCAAGAAGCCAATAGCTTAAGAAAGGAGGTGGAGTCGCCATTTTGACTCACTCCAATGCAAGCGGATATCTTATCTGCTTTCGTATCAGCTGGATAAGAGTCCGGGCGCAAGTCCAGTCCGACAAAACTTAGCAAAATGTTTATTTAAACTGAACTGGATGGCACACACAACACCCTGCTGTGTGTGCAAGGGCACTACCATTTTATTACAACGGGTTTACCTCGGCGGGGAGTAAAACAGACAGACCAGCTTTTTGCTGCTAATGCCTTGCTGATTTGGGCATCGCTGTTTTGTTGTATGGTGTCGGAGTATGTCCGGTTCAAAAACCACTGCAGGGGAGTGGGGAGGGGCAGTTAAGCATGCGCAGACGCAGGTACAGGTAAAATGCATCAGGGCAGGGGTAGACAATCACAAAGGCAAGTAAAGGAAGGAGTAAAGCAAGACCTGTCATGAAAAGAACCTACAAAAAAAAAAACAGGATCATGACACGTGTATATATAAAAACCGGCTCTGGCTGCTGGCTCCAGCTTAATATTTTTGCACAAATACAAGAGTGGTGTCAATAAACAAAAACAAAGTGTATATTTGAAAATGTAGAAATATTCCTTTAAAAGCGTTGCATACCCATGCTCCACATACACAGGTGTTTTCACTTAATATGAACTGTTTCCTGTTGTTTATTCCAGCTGTGTATCCCCCTCCCACTGCCCCTGCAGCCAACATGTTTGGCAACGTGCCTGGATATGAAGGCACTTTGGCTGGAGGAGGTAAGAGAAGTACAACCTACAAGTCTTGACATAATATTCATGTTGTTGCAACTACTTAAAGTTGTTGTTGCTGCAGGAGGTTTCCTGCCCCCTCCTATGCCCATGGAGCCTGTAGCCCCGCCCCAACCCGGCCCTGCACCTGCCGACTGGAGGTAAGACCTAAGACCTGAGCCACGTTCAGCCCCGACAAAAGGTAGCAAACTATTCTATCTTAACTGAAACAGGGCTGCGTTGAACAACCTTCTGTATGCGCAAGTGCACTGCATTTTTAATACCACAAATTTATATACACGTCGCTTCTGAACACCTGTGACACAGCCACTAAACTAGAAACCCACCCACCAAATGAGAGAAAACATACCTCAAAGCCTGTTGCACACGGTTCCGAGGAAACATGTTGTTCAAGCAGGAAGCTGTAGCAAAACGGTGCCCCTCATTTTGAGATTGAACGTGCCCCTGACATCACCTGTTTCACCAGCCAATCACGTTATGCTTATGTTGCTCTGGGGCTAGATGAGGAAGGGCTGTGTTCAGATCAAGCGGCAACTTCCAGGCCTGAAAAGTGAAGCCAATGCGGAAGTGTGTCAAACCTGCCTTCTATCTAAATTTCAGCAGGGGCGATTCCACTGGCTCCAAAAAGAAGTCTGTTTCTATAGAAGTCTATGGGGAAATGACCCTACTTCTGCCTTAATTTATTACCTAAATAAACATTTTCCTAACGAGTTTATGGTCTCCATTGCTAGTTTCAAGTCTTTTTCAATACACCATGATCTTCATTTTGTAAAATATGGTCCCATCTATTTATTATTATTATTTATAATTGACGATAAAGCGGGATGCTTTAGGGCGTGGCTACACACCAACCTGTCAATCATTATAGAGGCTTAGCAATGCTAACCATGGCCCTGTGTACATTAAAATAGCTGTTAAATTGTTTTTGGGTGTTTGTTTTCGTCCTAAACGTTGACCCTCTCAGAGTTAATTGGAACATTTGTGTTGTTCAGCATTCTGCCAACCAAACTGGCTAGCTAGCTCTAGCGTTAGCTGGTTACTTAAAGTGCTCATGTTATGCTAATTTTCAGGTTCATAATTGTATTTATAGGTTGTATCAGAATAGGTTTACATGGTTTAATTTTCAATAAACACCATATTTTGTATTACACAGCTCCTCTTTTCACCCTGTGTGTTGAGCTCTCCGTTTTAGCTACAGAGTGAGGCATCACACTTCTATCCCATCTTTGTTGGGAGTTGCACATGCGCAGTAGCTAGGTAAGGACTACTAGCCAGTCAGAAGCAGAGTATGAGGGCGTGCCACGCTAGCAGCTAGGCGAGCATTATAAACTAACAACACGTTTGTCTCTGAAGTAAAGGCTGGACTACAATAGAGCTGTTTGGAGCAGTTTGTGAACAGTGTTTTCTGTTGGAGATGGTAAGTCCCTTTGGGGTGGACTTTGGGCTTTTTCACTTTGTAAACCTATTACATGTACAAAAAAGATATAACACAATAAAGGAAAGGGAAAAAGCCAAAAAGCATAATACTGTATGAGCACTTTAAGAGAAAGTCTGATTGATTGATTTTCAACAAGCTCTGTGTAGGCTACGGCCATACATGCTAACGGACAGCGCACTACTTGGCGGTCCGTGTTTACCCGCCAGTAAAACTCTGCTGGATGACTCGCATCTGAATGTTTGAAAATTGTCGACTTCCCTCTTTATCGTTTATCTTAGCGCTGCGCCATTGAAACCATACACAGCACTGGTTTAGACGCGACATCCTCCCCAGCTCTGCCCTTTTGTCCTAATCTGATCCCTTCTTGCTCCAAAATACCAAGGTTGCAATGGCCAAAATGCAAACTGCTCAAAAGGCAGCCCACAAACCAATGGGTGACATCACCATTTGTACGCCCATTATTTTTACATCTATTGTTCTGATAATAATATTCAACGTGTGTGTCTGTGTGTCTGTGTGTGTCTGTGTGTGTCTGTGTGTGTCTGTGTGTGTGTGTGTGTGTGTGTGTGTGTGTGTGTGTGTGTGTGTGTGTGTGTTAGCATCCCTGCACTGCCGGAGGATGTGGCTCGTGAGGCGTTCAAGAGCTTTGTTTCGTCCAACTGCTGCTACAGTAACGGTCCCGTCAACGATGGAGTCATCACCAGCATGGAGCCATGCAACACCTACAGGGTGAAGTGAAGTTCCCATTCTTTATGATGCTTTTAACTGGTGCTGTTACTGGTGTTTGTTACTATGTGTCTTTGTTATTTTCAAAAATCATACATGTTATCTTCTATGTTTTAAAAATATTAGCAAACATGAACAACTCTCCTTCTGAAATCCAAAACCCAGAGTGCTAAAACTCAAATTTGTGATGTGAATTTTGCTCTAGACAATGATTTGGGAAACATGTTCTATGACACTGAGAGCAACCAGGGCAATGTTCTGAGTACATATGGTATGGGCACGTGTTCTGTTTCAGAACTGAGAACACTACAATGTAATAAAGCCCATTTAGGTATAAAAAAGAAAACAAATCAGTCTTCCATTCATTGTCTACGGACCAGCTCCAGACTTTATACTTGATGACATCACAAGTTTGAGACTTACTTCTCTGGTTTCTGGCTTTGAAAGGGAGTAGCTCATGTTCACAAATATTGATAAAACTTTACTAGGCCATGGAGATAACATATTGGAAGTCTTAACTCAGGTGGTGTTCCTCTTAAGGATGCTCCAGTTGTATTTTGTAGGGCTGATTTGAGTTGGTTCAATCAACTCAGAGTAGGTTCACTCAGAGTTAAGTGCGTGCACCACCACTTTAAAAAGGCAGCATGGATGGAGCCATGATACTACGATTCACCATGGCAACAACCACAAACATCTGGTCGGCGGAAATACTCATGCCCACATACAGCAAGTTTGAACATGTATTTCGTTAAAAAAGCAACACAGCACCTGCTGCAAAAGAGAGAGAATTTGCGTGGGAGAAAATTGCTGCTAGAGTAAATGTGTAAGTTCCAATATAGTGTATTAACATAGTGTATTTATGTAGTGTATTATCATATTTAATCATAAGTATAATATTACTGGTGAAATGGTATAGAACCTATAATCTATTTCATTTAGGTGCAATCCTGCCAGCGAAAAAGTCCTAGGCCTACTAATCCCATTCTGAGGCTGCAGCACCATCATTAACAGAATTATAATTCATAACCTTTTATTTCAAAGGGTTTACATCATTCACCTGCAATCCTGTGGAACTCATTTTTAATGTCTCTTACTGGTTTGTGTAAAGGGAACACTACAAAAACGTTTAAAGTGGCCATATTATGCTCATTTTCAGGTTCATAATTGTAATTTGAGATTGTATCAGAATAGGTTTACATGGTTTTAATTTTCAAAAAAACACCATATTTTTGTTGTACTGCACATTGCTGCAGCTCCTCTTTAAACACTGTGTTCAGGTCTCTGTTTTAGCTACAGAGTGAGACCTCTCAACTTCTGTAACATCTTTGTTGTCAGTTGCACATGTGCAGTAGCTAAGTAAGGATTACATGAGCTAGCTAGCTGTTTCTCCAACTTCGGCCTGTACAAGGCAGGATTAGCTGGGAGACTTCTTCTAAACGAGGGCGCACTTCCAACTTTGCGTGGAATACCTGCAGAACAGGGACATGTAAGTAGTTCTATACAATTTATTTTGTAGATTAGGGTGAATTTGTGTGTGTTGTAGCAGTCTTTTGCCATTGAGAACGCGCTAGCATGCTAGCGCTAGCATGCTAACGGTTAGCCCACTAGGCCCCTCGTCTCGGCTAGTTACATAGAAAGCCGTGCAAATTTTGAACAGCTCACCCAGAGACTGAAGGCAGGATACATTCAGAAACCTGTATCTTGCTCAAAACAGCACAGATGTTTGTTTTTTTTCAAAGTTTGTATGCGTGTGGAAGCACCAGAGACACAAAATAAATAAAATCCCAGAAAAAGTGATTTTTTTCATAATACGGGGCACGTTAAAAAACGTTTCAGAGCGTGTCACATTCTTCTGACGGTGCTTTGCTATACAGTTGCTTTACTAATATGCTCCGCATCACCAATGTTGTAAAGAAAACTGCCGTTTGCAAAAAAAGTGACACAAATAATCTGCTGGGATGTAGAGCATGTCCAAGATGGGAGACGTTAGTGATATGAGGACCGATAAGGTTATGCAGTCTACTCTTAGGTTAAGTTACCTCTCTTTTTGAAATGGGCTGGAGTTACCCCTCTCTCTCAGGTTTGATCTACCTCCCTTTCTGAAAGGGAAAACCCAGATTTTCCCTCATCTCAGGGTTAACCAACTCAGAGTTTTCACTAAACCTGCTTTCTGAAACGGGCCCCTGCTGGGATCTGATCACAATGTGCTCTGGACCATCTGATCACATGCTGCTGTATTTAGTTGTTCCTTATCCAGAACTAGATCACAGATCTGATGTTCATAAGTTGTCTGCTGTCTGTCCATGCTCTACATCTGAAGGACTGCATGATTCCACACAGAGACCGTTTGAAGAAGCCTCTTATCAGTCTGATAGTATGACATCACTTCTCACCAGTTTAGAAACACTTTGATTATGTGACTCTCACATTGCTGCCATGTGACCTCAGAGACTGTCATGTGACATCAAAATGTGAACAAACCATAATAGTGTAAATGTCTGGAACTAATGAAGAATCTTGAAGCTTTTCTTATGTTTTAACATTAAGCTTAAAGTTACAATCTGTAAGATCTCCGTTTCATTCTCTTTGGCCTATAGACCTCAACAGTCCCGCCCACTAGAGATCTGATCGGGCCAAATTTTTCCGTCCGAACCCGGCCCGCGTCCGACAGAGCTGTGACCGAACCCAGCCTGAGCCCGACAGGCATTAAGATATTTGTGTCCGAGCCCGACCCGAGGCCGACACAGGAAATTTCAACAGATGAGCGCATCAGCGCACACGGGGAAACAAGCGCACGTTAATAAGCTGTTAAAATGTTCAATGTGTTAACCTTTCCTGATTGCTTCTTTTCCGACCGTGATCAGAAAACCAGGGGAGATTCGTTATAAAATAAATGACGTCGGGGTTAAAATCCCGTTTCTGGTGAGCAAATGAATGAACCTGGCTTTCAGTCTGGGGTTTATCTCGGACACCACACACACTGTGTACAAAACATAAACCTATTCCACCAACTCTGCTCCGATCGCATCAACACATCTGCTTCCTCTTTCTCTATCTCTCTTCTGCCCACTTTATACATGCACTGAGCTCTCTTAAGCAGCCGCAGCACTATTTTACAGCAAATGCCTTATCGCGCTGATGTGACCGAGCCCAACCCGAACCTGACCATAATTTCTATATATCTGTCCGAACCCGGCCCGTCGGGCTTGGGTCGTGTATCTATGCCTTACCGCCCACAGCTGACTCGCAAGTAAAAATCCCATTGATTTTCCCCATAAGGATTTAGAATATCAGTCATAATGTCTAAACCATCCCAGGTAGACTGACACCGAGCTACGTGGTTGTGAAACGAAGGTTTCTGCTCCTGTAGACGCTAGAAGTCTGTATGAAATCAACCTTGTTTTAAGAAAAACATGTTTTATCTGCGATGTAATGGAGAAAAACTACACTACCCACAATCCTAAGCGTAACAGCAACGTCTCTGATTGGTCCAACTCGCTGTTACCATAGAAACGTTTACCGTACCAACGAAACTGCGAGCGGCTAGAGCGAGCTTCTACCATTGAAGTCTATGATAGTTTCTATACACGGTCTTGTACCTTTGCCTTTTTTGCCGTTTTCAGAATGTTTTTTTTGCGCCGAATCAAATGTGTTATTCTCACTATTCATCTCATAGCTGGTTGGCTTGGTTCCAGACTTAAAACTCTATATATAATATATAAGCAATTTTCGAAACGTCAATGAAACAATTGAATGGGGAAAAATACTTCCGGAGACAGAGCCGAAAAAAAGTGGGCAGTCACTGTTGAGCTCTATGGCAGTAAGCGGTAATTGCAGTGGTGTTTTTGGATCTCACTTTCACTTGTTTTTGGTGTTTCATCGTCTGTAGTCATTGCTCTTTTCTTTATTCGGCCATAATAACTGTAACTGACAATCTTTGAGATTATTACTTTAACAACAGTGGTTGTGTGTTGGGCTCTGAGCACTGCCAAAACACATGGAGTCATTTAGTTGACTGTGGGCTACAACTTGAGTTTCTAAAGTTATGCCAAATTAACTATTAGCCGTTCCTGTTTGCAAACTACCTATTGATGTACTGACACATCCAAATGAAAAATTTGAATTTATTTTTTAATTTGTTCAAAATCTGTGTCCACAGATTTTGTGTGGCCCTGCTAATTAGATTCTTCTGTTACTGTTACTGTGAATATTGCTGGTATTATTTCTGTATGTACCACTGTTGTCTCTGCCAGCTAAAATGTTATTAACACTGCACATGTAGTGTCACTTGTTGAAGTGTGTTTTCTGCTCTGTAGTATCGACTGGAGACATTCACCGAGTCCCGGTCAACTGAGTGGGCCCACAAACCTCATGAAGGTAAATAAACCAAGCAACCTGAACCTAATTCTGAGCTTTAAAGGTCCGCTAATTGCTGAGGTTAATGAGTGCAAACCCATGGATTACATTAGTTATGGAGAGAAAGGCAGTTAGATGTTTTTGATCAAATAGAACAGGAAGAAAGGTGGGCTTTAACACTCAAACCAAGTCTGAACCTTCAAGCAGCCCTTTGAAGAAGTATATTTGTGTGAATTTGGTTGTTTCTTATTCATATTAAAATAAGGTTGCTTTTCAATAACCTGGTCTCACTTAACAGATGCCAGAGTGTCCTTAAACACACCAAAAAGAGAAACAGCTCTTAGTCACATTAAATTAGTCCTCCTCCAGTGATTCAGTATCTAATTTCCATAAAGTTGTTGGCTGTGTGAGAGACCGATTAAAACAAGAATGGTTAGTTTTAATTCTTAGTATAAATCAAACTCCAAAACCCTACATTTCCCATAATGCAACTGGATAGTGTCTTTCATTAGACCCTCTCTGCTTGTTCAACAGACACGTCTTAATGTGTATGTATAAATCTGAAGTGTCCAAGCCCAAACTGAGATTACCCTGATGACATCACTCTGGCAGGCGGTGCCACGTGCTTTTTGACTGACAGACAGGTGTGATATATTTCTTGTGTGACTGACAGGTGAGCCGGCTGACTTCTACACCCAGACTGCACCACGGCCCTGGGAGATCCAGGCCACCACGACTCCCAGCCTCTTCACCAATCACACGGAGGAGATCCGCGTGCCCTACACCTCCTCCATCAAGGTGATTTGGTTAAAAGAAGCTTTCCGTCAAAGACCGCCTTAGCGCTGTGGTTACCTGCAGTTTAATTTGCCTTCTGATTTGCAAACAAACTTTGGACTTGAACTATGTTTGATTTAAACATAAAGCTGACAGCCAACCAGAGAGCGGGATTCTCTGAGTTGGAGTGTGAGTATTTTTGGAGTCCTTGAAAAGGCGGTAGAGGTCCCTTGAGAAAGTTCCAGAGATGCAAAGGTTCCATAAGTCCGTGAAAAGCTTCCAGGGGTCCTTATATAGGTTACAGAAGGTCTTAAAGCCATGCCTGACCTTCTTGAAACTACAGGGGGCCTTGGAAAGGTTCCTGGGGTGTTGCAGGGGTCCTGGAAGATTTTACAGCAGTTTTTGTCATTGTTTACAGTAACAGTTGTTGTCATTGTTAACAGTGACAGTGTTGTCATTGTACTTCTATGATTTTGAGAGAGAAGGATTCTGATGCGGAGCATTCCATTTCAGTGTGAATGACACAGACACTAAAGCTATTTTTTTTACTCTGTGTGTGTGTGTGTGTGTGTGTGTGTGTGTGTGTGTGTGTGTGTGTGTGTGCGTGCGCATGTGCATGTGCAGGAGTGCCACAGCTGCCATTCCAAAGGGATGATGCCGTGCAATGAGTGCCATGGAGATGGATTTGTAAGAACACTGTCAATCAGTAATCTATAAACGACATAATACTTGTGGATTTATATTTATATATTTATTTGTGTGTGTCTCTTCAGAAACCGTGCTGGGTGTGTAACGGCTCTGGGATGAAGACTGATGAACACTGCTCGCACTGTAATGCTACAGGCAAAGACAGGTCCTGAAGGGGGGTCCAGGGCTGTGACTCCCAACCTTTTTGGCTTGTGTTAAATCAAAGTCTACTTATGTCCTTGTTCCCTTCTTAGATTTTTCTATTTGAATAGATTGTAGAGGCTTGAATAGGTAAAACTATTCTAGGTTTTCACAATGAAAGAGAAAAGTAAAAGAAAAATTCCTTGTGTGTGAAAAGGCAGCTTGAATCCAGCGCAAGAATGGCGGACTCCGCCACTAAAAATTACAGAATACAGTTTAGTTTAGTCAGCTGCAAATATGGCTTGACCCCAAAAAAAATTCTAATAAAAGATTGCTCAGTGATTTACAGTAGTATCAGATGTACTTAAAGACATACTAAAAGTTTACCAAAGTTTGACTCCAACAAAGGCCCCGTTTTCAAAATGGCGGCTGTCAGGTCCTTAAAATGACCTCCTTTGTATTCCTCCTAGACCAGGAATACATGTTTTGGCCATGTAATATTCTAATTAGCATATTTGCATGATAGATAAGTGATTACAAGTACAATTATATATTAAAGCAATTGGTTACAAGCATATTTATGCGAAAAATAACGGTGAATATAATTACATAAAGTAATAATACAAGTAAGTAAGTGCATATTTCTCCTTTCTCCATATCGTTTTGCCTAGTGTTGGTAAATGTTATATAGCGCTTTTCTAGTCTTAACGACTACTCAAAGCGCTTTAACATAGTACACGAACCATTCACACACTGTGGCTGAGGCTGCCATACAAGGTGCCACCTGCTCATCAGATAAACATTCACACACATTTATACTCTGATGGTGCAGCATCGGGGGCAACTTGAGGTTCAGTGTCTTGAGGACATCCGAGGACACTTCGACATGGGACTGCAGGGCCAGGGATCGAACCACCAACCTTCCGATTGGCAGATCGACCGCTCTACCACTGAGCCACAGCCGCCCGCTATGGTGGTTTCTGTGGTTCATAACCATTATTTTGATTACAATAAAGAATAAATTCATTAGAACTGTGTGGTAAAATTAGTCAAAACAGGGCTGCAACGTGAAGGCTCAGTACCGCTAACCCCTTTTTATTTATTTTTTTAATGCGTTTTTCCAATCCACTGTGTTCATGTCACCTTCCTTTCCAATCCACACCATGATCTGGAAGTAAACTCTTTGGCAGTGGTTTTTGGTTGAGGACTCAGTTGGAGGCAGACGTTCTGGGGTAACAAATGATTTGGTAGTAATGATTTTCTTGCTAAAAAGGTTGTAGCGCAAAGAGGAAAGTGAATCGGTACTCTTTCCACCAAACAACACTGCCATTGCCTTGGTCCCATGGTCCTCTATGACATTCCTTGCTTGATGTGGGAGCAGAAACACATTTGCACAAGACTGGATGGTTGATTCACCATTCACAAGTTTTTTGGAATGCTGTTTGCCAACACTAAAAGTGCGTCAAGTTGTATCACATCCTGTGAAGTCATGAATAAACAGAAACTGGGAACACAAGTCACTACCCAGGACTTGTTTCATCTCACTGATGTTGTACACTTTAGTAGCTTTGGACTTGTCTGAACGAAAATAGAGGCCTCTATTGCTCGTCACAGCATAGTAGAGGAGGAAGAATGAGTAAGTCTGTATCCTCCCCTATCAAGGTTGTGGGCTAATGTTCTGAGGCCTTGACTGCAGCTTTGACAATGTCCACATCTGCATCACCTGATGCATTGATAACAGTGCAGCCCTTCTTCTCCAGCTCCTTGGTCATAAGATTGCTAAGTCCTTGTTTGTTGCAAGATCTGGAAAAGGAAATCATCCTTTCTTCCCACAAACTCAGTCTCTGCATCGAAGTTAACGATGGGGTGAGTGTTTTCCCCACGTCTCTGATGTGTATTGTCTTTGATGGAAGGACCATCAAAAACGACTGTTGCTTTACCATAATGGTGTATGGTAAAGTCTGCATATGTAACTGTCACCCTTTCTCCATGCCAAGCGGTGAATCAGGGAGCCACCGTCAAGGACATAATGCTCAGTTGGTGGGATGGAATCCAGGACAGTTTTATTAGATTTCTTGCTTGAGAACTCAGTGACTGCCTGCACTAGTTGGGGCTTGTTGGCTTTACGGAAGATTTCCTTGCCTTTTGAACAGGGCTGCAGGAAATGAGCAGAGCTCATAGGTCATTACATTTTCCAGTGAAAACTGACTAGTTTTCGACATAATCAGGAACATGTTGGAACAGCAAAGCAGTCAATGGTTCGGTCTTGGGCAACTTTGATGGTGGAGTCATCTGCCAGGGTTTTTGCCCGGGCTTGAATTTTGTTTGAGCAAAATGGTATACACTGTGCTGCCAACAACATTTCAATGAGGTAAGCAGTATCAAATGTCAGTATTCTCTTCCACCATCTTCTGAATTGCTGAAAATTGTGAATTTAGTTTTGTTGGTATAATGCCACCTTTATACTCAAAAACATCTATAGAGGATGCATTACATATGTATTACCTTATTCAAATTGAAATGAGTGACCATTTTAGAGCATTCACACACAGGCCTCTGTTCGGGCTAATTCAGAGTTGTTTATGATCAAAGTTATACAACTCCAATTTAAGTTACTTTTGGGTGCAATAACCTTTACATTGAATGTCAAGTCTATGTTTTAGCAAAAAAAGGGTATGTGTCCAAAAACACGTACTTAGTAGGAGTTACATGATATAGGCTAAATCATTTACATCTCTGGTTCACCCCAAACAAAGATAAAACCTTACAGTAATCTCACAAAACCATGTATTCCATAAGTACTGTATGTAATCATGTCAGTGCAATTTAAACAAGTCCAATAGATCCGTAGACCCAGAAAACATGGGGTTAGACACCAAGATTACTTGGCTAGGTCAAATAATGAAGGAGTTAAGATATTTTAAGGGCTTCCTGCCCATCTTGGATGCCATCTTGAAAATTACACCTTTCTAGTGGTCAAACTTTGGTAAACTTTTAGTATCCTATTAAGAACACCTACTACTACAAGAAACAGCTGAGAAACCTTTTGTTAGAAGTTAGGTGTTTTTTTTTTTTTCATATATGCCACCTACTAATTGCTGAAAAAAAATCAAAATCGGAGTTTGTTTTTTATTAAAATCTTAAGGTTTATAACTTTGAAGATGTTTGTTTAAGTCTAATGGAGGACCTTTGCTGCATGTTATCCCCCATTTATTTATATTTATTTCCTGGCCACTCTCTACTGTCCACTGCCTAATAGAAAAAGGCAAAAATGACCCAAAACAGGGGCCTGACCTGTATTCCTGCATTTTTTTATCTGTTAACTACTAATCAAGCTTTGAAATCTTTCTGCAGTGATGCATTCAAGGACTGAGACTGAAAGAGTAACAAAGTTGACTTTTGTTGTCAATACATGAAACCCAGAAGACAAAAGATCAGGAAATGTGTAAATCATTGGGTGAATTTAGAACATCTTGAAATGTTTGTATTCAGCAGCCTGAAATGTCAGATATCAGATTGTCCCTGAACATACCAGCAGAAAGAGTCACAACATGATGATAACATCATTTTATTACCACTATTTTCTAATTAGCTAAGACAGACAAGCGGTGTACAACAATGACTTCATTTGGAAAGAAACAAAGCTGAACGATGATCTGAAAAGTTCATTGTTAACAGCATGCAGAGTTCATGAACTAGGAAAAACCATGTTCTGGCTTTTTAAAATTACACCCTACTGTCAGTATGGTAGAGTGTGTGCCCCATGTAGGCTGAGTCCTTGGTCCGTGACAGGGGTGTGTTGTCCCCTCTCTCCCCCCTTTCCTGTCAATATGCATCTAATAAAAATCCCTTCTCTCTGTTTTTTCGAAAAACCCCAAAAGAATGTGAAACATGTCTGACTGTGTGTGTGTGTGTGTGTGTGTGTGTGTGTGTGTGTGTGTGTAGGTGTACCATGTGTGATGCTAAGGGTACGAAGAAGTGTGAAACCTGTAATGGAAAGGGACAACTGCTAACCTACATCAAGGTCAAAGTGGAGTGGTGAGTACTGATACAGGGGTTCATAATGAATGACCCCTTGAATCTTAAAGCGGTTCAAGGGGTCATTGGTGGTTCCAGAGGTCCTTGATCATTAGTGGTGTAACGGACTAACGATTCGAATGCATGTGAACCGCTGATTAATTGCAAAGTTTAACCATAATAGTGTGAAATAAATGTTTACTCTCGCTGTTACTTAAAGTAGGCTGATAAATCTCTTTGGACGGCTGGCGTGAAAAGATACAGGCATCGCAATTTTCTGTTCACGTGAACATTGCATGTTAAAATCAGTTGTATGTTCACGTGAATGGAGCATGTTAATAGCAGTTGATAAAGACGGTCATGGCTACTGTAGGAGCGGAAGAACTTGAAAAGCCATGACGCCGGCTACAGCTCCGTCATGTCATAGCTGCAGCTGGTAGTTGAGTTACCCGATAATAGGGGGCTTAGAGCCATGTACAGGACACCACGAGCTACTGGTCGTTTCGGCTGACATTGCGGTTAAATTTAGGCGACAAAAAGTGAGCGTTATGCGGCGAAGACAGTTAAGTTTAGGCACCAAAACGACTAGTTAAGTTTAGAAAAAAAGTCGTGGTTTGGATTAAAACACTCCCAAGGAACACGCATTTCCGGGGTGAAAGTCCTTTGTTATCCTTGGGAAAGCGAACTCTGCTTCCCAGCTTGAACGCGTGTTTTATGAGAGTTCTTTAAGTAATACATGGAAATCATTTAAAAAATATACTTTGTCCCCCCTTTTTTGATTGTTGAGCCGAAACCGTGAGTTTTGTGATCCGTTGCACCCCTATTACTGATGTTCCATGGGTTTCCATGAGTCACTGGGAAGGTTTAAAGGGTTTTGAAGAGTTTTTAGGGGTCTTTTGGGTCCTTTGATGAGATTCCCTGAGACCCTAAAGATGTCCCCTGGAAGAGGTTTCAGTTGTCTTTGAGGTAGTTCTATGCGGTCTTGAAGAGATCCAATCCTTAATTATGTTCCATGGGTTCCTTGAGGAAGTTTTAGAGTTGTCTTGAAAAGTTTCCAGGGGCATTGAGTGGTACCTGAGGAGGTTCTATCTGGTAGTTTAGAGTTTCTAGGATGATTACTGGTTTCAACTTTAAAAAGAGGGTCTGAGCTGCAGAAAAAAAACCCGTTTGTGGTGACTTTTTTGAAAACACGGTTTACTCCATAGGATCTTAATGTAAAACAGACGCTGGCAGCTTCAGAAAAGAGGGCAAGTGTGAACATTGCCTAAGGAGGTTCAAATGGTCCTTGAGATGATCCTTGAAGGTTTTTCTACAACAGATCATAGAGCTGACCCAGGGATTCTGAGACTGAATGGCTGAAAGCAGCACACACACGGTGTTTGCACAGTTTTCTACATTTTTTACAAACAAAAACTTATGACATCAAAATGATTTGAAAGATGATATAATGATGTTTCTACAAATAGTAGCTCTATTGTAGTTACATATTAAATGGATTTGGTGTGCAGTGGTGTTGTCATAGATGCCGCTTTAGTGACTTCTGGTGGCGTAAAGATGAACCTACACAATGTGATTTTAAATTAATATAAAACATATTGTATACTGTTTCCAATTTAAATAACTGATGAAATGATGTATGCGTATATATTATTTTCTGTGTTAGTAGGGTTATATGTGTATTTGTGTTTAATATGTGAGTATCTGTGTTAAGGACTAACCATGTGGAGGACCACGTGGTGGAGCAGAACTGTGGTCTGAAGATCGATGATCTTCGTTCAGTGAGCGGGAAGGAGCTGTTCAAGAACAACCAGTACCTGGTACGTATACACACACACACACACACACACACACACACAGTAAAAATAGCTTTAGTGTCTGTTTCGTTCACACTGAAAAGGAATGCTCTGCATCAGAATCCTTCTCTCTTAAAATCATAGAAGTAAACTGAATTGAAGGGCCATTCCCATTCAAATAAACGTAGCAGAATGGTCATTGGGGCAGCCATTTTTATACTTTTTCTACAGAACTTATACTCTAACAATGACAACAACTGCTGTAAAATCTTCCAGGACCCCTGCAACACCCCAGGAACCTTTCCAAGGCCCCCTGTAGTTTCAAGAAGGCCAGGCATGGCTTTAAGACCTTCTGGAACCTATATAAGGACCCCTGGATCATTAATATATTACGCTATACACACTACTTATATATAATAAACTATATTATTATCTATATATTATATTATATCATATTATATCATACTTTAATATACTATACATATTGCGTTTGATATTCTATATTATACTGCAGTACTATATTATGTTATACTATATTATAATTATGATTACATTGCACCTTATGCTATAATTTTTATATGCCATACTAAACTATACTGTCATACTATGTAAAGGAAAATGTAGAGTGAGACAGTTATTATTGCGAGTGAGAACCCAGAAATGGTGATGCAGGAGCCTGACGCGGAGTGGAGGAGGGGTCTTGAATCATCCTACAAGGCGGTACGCCTCCATTATAATATGCTGCAGGAAACATGGAGTAATTAGGGACTTTGCTAATGTTAGCTGTCTGTTTTATTGTCAGTAACCTGTGTCCCCTTCTCCCTCTGTCTCCTCTCAGCTCTACCCGCTGCTCGGGTTCCCAAACCCGGCCATCTCTGAGGCCTCTGAGCGTCTGGTCAGAGATCACCAAAGCAAGTACACCCAGACCTCCAGGATCCTGCAGCAGGTAGGCTGGCAGACAACTGAATGACTCAGATTCAGGAGAAAAGATGAAAAGACATAATTTGGGAGGAGGCAACATATTATTTATCCTAAAAAAGAAGAAAGGTCCAATGCACTCTTCTTGCCAAACATTAAAAAGTCTTTATTTAAATAGCTTTTTGTTATATTGAAATTGGTAGTATGTTAAAAAATAGAGCTGGGTAACAACCCACGCATAGCAGCACAAACAGCCGTCTTCAACCTTAAGAAGGCTGTTTTAATATGAAAAAGCCATCTAAATAAAGGCTTTTTGAACTTGTGTGTGTCCTTCCAAAGAGCACCTTCATTATTTGTTTGAACAGAGTCAGGTGAAAAGATGGATGTCAGTTTCATCTGTGTGTCCATATATGTACATAGTAGTTAAATGTTTGTTGTACCTTGTCCAGCTTTGTTGTCTTTGTTTTAAGCTGTATGTCTATTTCTGTGTATGTGCATTAAGAGCAAATTTCTTGTATGCGTACACGTACAAAACAGCTGATGTATAATAACTGAAAGCAGTTGAATTGTCAGTTGAGGGATTAGAGATGAAAGTTGAGATATCAGAAACATTCGTTGAAACTATTCCTTGAACATTATTATCTCTTCTCAGAGGCAGACTGTCGAGCTGATCCCCATCACTAAGGTGAACTATAAGTGGAAGGGCGACTCTCACGTCTACTTCGTCTACGGCAAAGAGAACCAAGTCAGCGCTGACAATTACCCAGCAACCTGCTGCTGTGTCATCCTGTAGAGAGACACACACACACACACACACACACACACACACACACACACACAGTGTCCCAAACTGTTATACTGTTTCTTTTAACTACTGAACACTGCAAACACATTAAGAGTAACACATAAAACCGTCCAATTAGACGGAGAATGGTTCCCACTGGATTCCATACTGGGTTGCTACATGTAGGGCTGGGTATCTTTCTAAAAATGTCAGTACCGATACCACGACTTCAATGCCATTTCCTGAATGATAAAATCTTATCTGATAAAATCTCTTTTAACAAAAACAAATACAACATTTACACATTACACACACATTGAGCCCCGTCCTGTCCTTGACGTAAAGTTTTTCCTGCCTGCCTCTATACAGCGTGCAACATAAGACAGCCTATCACAAGCATTATTAGATTTGGTACAAACGCTGATGAGATTTACTTCTTAGTTATTATAATTTGGAATTGAATGACAAGGCATTTTTCGATACTAAAATATGCATAGAAGTATCAAAGTTTGATACCTAGCCCTAGCCACAAGTGGTCGGCTTCTACTTTTGCAGGTAAACCTGTATGTTACATGTACTGAAACAGACACATTTGTTGCGATAAAGAATACATTTACAATGTTGTCTGAAATGAACATAAAACTGAAATTTCAGCATGTAACATTATGTTAAAAAAAAGAGAAGGGAGAGAAGAAAGTAACTTTCTCGGTACTGGCATTAATTATTTGTCGTAAGTTGTAGTTCAAATTCACAATTAACATAAAAAAAGTGATCCACACTAACTAAACAATCCTGGAGGGACTTCATTTATTTGTTTGTGTTTCCAAAACTGTCTGTAGTCCTTCTGACTCTACCTCATGTTAGGATGCTGTGATGCTCCACCAGGTGTCCTGATGAGAGAAAATAATGTCAGGATGTTCCTGACTTTTATCCTTCATATCAAGTATCACATTTAATGTACATAAACTTTCAATCTTTCACCTTTAGCAACTGAATTGTTGATATCCAAATTCAAGATTGAAAAAAAGATTGTATGTTTACACTGGCGTCCTATATACCATCATTGTCTCTGTGTGGACACCTGTGTTGACCATCACGTCTCTGACAACACCACTTACCAAATATATTTTGTTTTTACAGATATTTTAGTTACAAAACCCTTTTACTTGAAAGTTTACTGAAAATACATGCCAGTATGTGCCATTTAATGTCCTCAGTATTGCATGGAAACCTCATATGTCCAAATTATAGCTGTTTCAAGAACACTCGCCGTTAGCCCATAACTTGTCATAAAATCTGTGGAAGCCAAGGAAAGAGGAAGTTGATGATAAGTAAAAAGTAAATCAAACACGAGAAGCAGCAAAAATAAAATGGAGATATGAGGTTTTCATCTGACAAGGTGAATACTGTATCTGATATGTGCTTTATAATACTTTACCTGTGTATAATCTGTGTGTGGGGAAACAGAAACACAGGCAGTATTCGAAACCGCCTACTATACTAGCAGTATGTACGGATTTGGCAAAAATGTAGTATGCAGTACGCAAACATAAGCAAAGTCTGCAGTATGTATCTCGCCTACGGTGTCCCACAAAGCAAAGCGCTGGAACGGTCACACCAACAGGCACTTCTGCTTTTCAAAACCGGGAACCGGCTAAGCCTGGCCTTGCATACTGGAAAATAAATAGTTAATAATAATTTATACTGTTTATTGATCCCCAGTGGGGAAATTACAATTAACACTCTGTTTGTTAGAAATCATGACACACAGGCCTGAAATACACACACATGCTCATGCACAAATGGAGAGATGTCAGAGTGAGTGGGCTGCCAGTGCTGGACCAGCACCCTGGGGTACAGTGCCTTGCTCAAGAGCACCTGGCAGTGCCCAGGAGTTGAACTGGCATCTCTCCAGCTACCAATCCACACTCTGTACTTTGGTCCGTACTGGGACTTGAACCAGCGACCCTCCGGTTCCCAACCCAAGTCCCTACGGACTGAGCTACTGCCACCCCCGTTTCATACTACATTTTACCAACAAACTGCACACTGAGTTCCTCAGTAGTATTTAGTAGGCGGTTGTGAATACAGCCACAGTTTATAGAATAACAACAGAATCTAGATCCCCTTGTTACTGCCTGTGTTCTACTACCTGTGGTTTAATGTTACATGAAGGTAGAAACCACTTCAGGGTTTAAACTGCTGAGATCAGAAGTTTTGACTCAAACTGATAAAGATTTAGTTTACTCCAAAAACAAAAGCTCTTGTTTTTCTAAAGGCCTGGTCACATCAGGAAGTGTCAAAGCAAACTTCATCCATGTGTCTTTACCATGGATGTCTAGGAAGAATATTTCTTATAATGCATTCATGGTCTTCACTGACGTGCTCACAGGGCTAGTTGGTGAACTACTGTAGCTGGCGAGCTAACCACCAACACGCTAGCACCAGTCAGTCACAAATACCTCGTTTCTATTTTCGCTATACTTGGACACTTAGTCCCCTCCGGCAATTTATCCTGAGGATTGTACATCATTTCATTCAGTAAAGAGCTACTGAAGTTAGCTCAGTCAACGTCAAACTTCGACTTAATGAGGTTAAATAAAATTGGATGGTGACGCACAGCTAACCATCTATGATAGCGTCCTCCATTTTGGACTTTTCAGCTCTCCATTCCATCAAGGGTCAACATTGTCAAAACGGTTTGCTAAGTTGAATTGGACAAGAAAAATATTTTATATATTTTTTTTTTACCTTTAATTCTAGTGAGACTGAGTCATTTAGTCTTTGTTTTATGGCTTAGTAAACATCTCGCCTTTTATCTGTACAGGTAGAATGTAATTATTACCATGATATCCTTGATTTCTGTGTGTTCTGTCAAAAACAAGCAGTGTTAAATAATCTACCTGTTTGTCAGATTCAAGTGTTGAAACAATATTCCTAAATGTTTCATTCCTCTGTTTTTTTAAAGAAGGAATTACCTCATAACGTCAACATCACATTATTTTAAATCTTAAGCTTTGCTAAGCTCAAGTGTTTCCTGTTACCCTCTCCTGCATTAAGTCTATTATAGCCTTTTTGGCTGGTTCTCTGTCGCTTTAAATCTCTCTTAAACAGTCTGCAAAGCTGCAGCGCTTAAAGGCATTCTGGGTAGGGGACTTTATTGCTTCAACAGTTGACATATTCCTGCAGCAACTAGAAACTAATGTATCGCCAATATTAATAATTATTTATACTCCTATCAATGAGCTAAGATCATTTTAGATTTTTTTTTTTAATGTTTATCCTCCTCAAAAGTCTTTAACAGTTATTTGATGCTTAAACAAGATGTTCTTAGATCTTGAAAAGTTTTGGAGACGCATGCTTTCCACCTAATGGCAGCAGTATAATCAGCTTTAATATTAGAACAGTAGTATTCAGTAGAATGTAAAAGAAGATTACAGCCGTATTAATCATGTTAATCTGTGGAGTTCACAGGGCTTCTTATAGTTAAAGGGCTAATTCTGATTATTTTCAGTCAGCTGCATTGATCATCTGTTAGGCTTAGACTCTCCTGACGCCGATGGTTTCCACATAAAACTGAACAGCAGCTTTCAGAAACATATAAAACTAGACTAAAGCTACTACATGAGCTTGTCTTTGTTTCTGTGGAAAATGTATGCTCATACAGTTGGCAGTGTTACATCAGGATTTCAGTTCAGACGTGTGCAATAGCTTTAACGCTGGAACTGTAGTTGTGTGAAGATGCCTGTAAACGCCTCTGTAGACCCACACAGAGAAGGTTGGGTTTGACAGTTTGCAGGCGACCCAACACACACACTCTTCAAATCTCAACAATGAAGTGTGCAGCTCTACGCATGAAATAAGCAGATTGGATGATCCATCTTCCACGTTTTTTTCTGTCTGGGGTTTTTATCCACCAGAAATACCCAAAACAATGAACTGAACGGGCTTGTACATAACCACACCATCGCCATAGTGACTGATTAAAAGCCCCTCATTGTCCATGTGGATCAGATGACACAAACAATTTAATTAAAACACAAATGCAGCAGTGAAATGTCCAACGGTATCAGATTTACTGCCCTTGTCCTCTTGAATATATAAACCTAAAGGTCGTTGATGAAAGAAACACATTGGTCATGTTTTATTTTGGAAATCTTGTTTTTAGTTTTTGCTAATTAGTTTAGAACATAACTGGTGTTGTATTTACGGCGGACTTTAGCTCTCTCCAGTTTCAGCTGACGCCAACTTTTCACTTCAGGACAAAAATATACAACCCTAAGCCTCTAAACTGCCCTGTGCCTGCGGTACAGCTGAGCTCCTGTAGAGGGCGCTCTGTGTTTGACTCAGTTGTTTGACACACTCTGCTGCCCCCAAACAGGACAAAGCCACCAATAGGTTTAACTGTTAATAGGTAAATGGCCATATTAGTTTATTTACTAAATATGACATATACCTTCCATTCTGCATTTCATAATATCCATGTTACTTATTGTTTATCTTCAGGGGTTTAATTTAAGTTTTATGTTTTCTATTGTGCATAGATAAACACTGTGGGGGAGCCGACTGTTAATTCTCAGATGCATGCTTGAAAACAATGTTAAAGGTTCAGTAGGTAGCTTTTATAGAAATGTTTCTGTCATTTTCTGAAACTGTCACTATATTCTGACATGAGGCAGATTCTCTGTGGAAAAAAACCCTGTTCCTCTGCCTTCCTCTATATGCTCCTAATGGCATTTGCAAGTTTCCACCACGCCCGAACGAAAACAAGCAATTCGAGGCACTAGGCAGCTTTGATCACATATAAATCAAGATTCTGTTTCAGCATTGCCAATTTCTCGCCTCAAATGTATTCAGAAACATATTTTAGTGTGATGTTTGGCTGTAAAATGGGAACGTTTATGACCCGCCCACCATGCTGAAAACAGTCGAGCCAAAACAAAGCACCACCCACAGACTTTGTTCAACAGATGATCTTATCCATGGTAGGCTACTGTCAGGGTTTAGTGACAGTTTGAGCAAGTATTACAAAAAAAGTTACTATTTATGAAAAATACCAACTGTAGCTTTAAAGTAACTTTGCTGTTTATTGCCTTAAACTAAAGTGATGCTGCTGGAATGTGACAAAACATTTATTGAGGGGAATGCTCTTTGTCTGCAATGTAAGTGGCTTAAAACATTACTGTGACAACAAACATCTCTGCTACTAACCTGCTGAACCTGATGATCACCTACTGTGATGATCACTCTGTTAGTACTCTGTAATGCTCTGTAGTTACATTAGATTATTAATGGTATGTTACTGTTAAAGCTGAAAATAAACTCTGAGACTCACCTGCTTCTGTCACATCTGTTTTCAACTACACATGTGAAACCCCCAAATATGACAACATGTTGTTAAAGGTTATTTAAAGCATTTTACTTTAACCTTTATTCACATAGTAAAAATTAGCAAATGGCTTTTTATTTTTTTGTTTTACCACTATTAACATGTTGAAATACATTAAAAGTATGTATTTTACTATATATATATATATATACTATAATTAATAAGTAATATATGTAAGTTATATATACTATCTTTTTGCTATTTTTTTTATTTAATATCATGAGTTTCCTTTCTGTGAACTTTCATGTAGCATTAGCTATCTGCTAGCCAGCAAAAATACTATAACAGTATGCAGTACAGCATTTGGTTGATTAGCATCACATGCACTGGCTGACATAAGACGAAATACGTCTTCTTACAGGATATATGTCTAATTAACATAAGGATCAATATAAATATCCATATCTAATTTAACTCAGCTTTTATGTTTTTGTTTTTTGTGTCTATACTTTGAAATACATGTGATATGTACATGTACTGTATGTGACATGTAATAATGAGACATGCATTGACACATGCTATACTTTAAATATATGGCCGTAGAAACACACAGACCGGTTGGAACATACGTAAACAACAGATATTAAGAAATGCCGTATGTAAACACAACAGGCATCTGAAGTGCGAATGAGTGAAGGATAAGAGAGTTCACCCTGAGCTTTTCCAGAAAAATTTGAAAAAAAAGCAGCTTCAGATATCAGATGACAGTGGAGGAGGAATAAAGGGCCCACAGTGGAGCCAGAAGAGCATTTAAAAATAGCAAACTGTAATTGTCCACGAAAGGTGACATTGTCTGTATCTCATCCTGCAGTTCGTAAAAACACCAAAACAGCCACACGCAGCACAACAACACTAAATATTACAACTAATAAGGCTCTGTGGCCTTCTGATTAATTTACTGATTGACCCTTGCCAGCTGCTTTACTGATCGGTTGCCATACCATGTTGTGTTATTGTACGACAAAACACTTGAAATAAGAGATTTCTGACTACCTGTAAAAGCTGCATACATTTCTTTTAAAGTGAAACATAAACTGAAAACCCACATTCCAATAAAAAAAAAAATAGAAAAAATCCCCTCTCCTACTCATCGGTGGGCGGGGCGTCTCAGCTCCGCATCATATGCCCTCAACTCAGCAGCTTCACAAAGAGAAGAAGAGAACCACCGGACCGCTACCTCTTCATGTGAGTCATCTTGTTTGTTCTAAACGGAGTTTTGTGCCCTTTAACCGGCTGTTTACCGGGTCAGTGTGTGTGTCTGGTACACCCTGATACAGCTCCGTGTGTGTGTGTGTGTGTGTGTAAGCATGGTTGAAACTTCGCTTGGACACTTCAGGAAAGTTTCCACCTAACTTAATGCAGTTTTCAGCTCATTTTGCTGCGGGTTGTTCTCAGGCTGTTCCACTCTTGTCTTCGCTTGTTTGTTGTAGTTTTGTGTGTAAAATAAAAGGAGGTCGAGACAGATAAGAAAGAGAGAGGGAAGGGACGAGGAGGGGGGCAGAGGGTGGGACAGACTGTCTTCAGACTTTCTGTCTCTACGTTACTTTCTCTAACAACTTCCTATGACATTCTTGTAATATTCGTATAGTGCTTCTATAGTGTGTCCGTTGTGTCCGCCGTGACCTTAATGTTATCTCCTATAGTATTTCTGTAATATTGTTTAAAAGTGAGACGTCTCCACCACCATTGTACCACTCTGTTACTACTCTACTGTGTTTCTGGTTGCTGTAATTTCCGTTAGCTGCGTAGCCTGTAGTTATCTTATTCTAGGCCAACTTTATTACAGCGTATTTTACAGTTTACCGTTATACAGTTTGTTGTAGCCTTTTTTACAGTACCTTCATTATACTCTACTCATGTAATATTAGTTGGTCTGTCAGTTAAGTTTTTATTCGTACTATTTTTAAATGTGTCTGTGGAGCATAGCTGGCCTTTTAAGATGTAATTTACTTCACTGTAATCTATCATCAACACATCAATACAATATTCCTACAGTGTTCTTATAGAACATCAAGTACTTCTGATATTTCTTTGGTTTATCTGTGCTTCGCAGAACCTGACTAAATACCACATTTAGGCCTATCTTTTTATAGTATTTATCTCATACAATTCCTAGTTATTTTTAGTTATTTTTTATCGTAGGTCTTTATTATACCTTCTAAATATGTCTTGATTTTATTGTTATTAAATCTTCAATACTTTAACCATTCTAGAAATACCTACAGTATGCCTGTAGTGTTAACTTTATGTACTAGACTGTATTATCATCTCATATAACAATACTGTACAGTATTGTTATATGAGATGATAATACACTTGGTGAGCCAGTTTTTTTCTATAGTACTCCTGTGTAGTATTTCAACAGTGTGTCTGTGGATCGTAGTTGGCCTGTTTTGATCTTAATATATCACAACATAATCTCCCATAGTATTTCTGTAATATTAGTACAGTGTACATATAAGTACCTGTAATATTTCTATAGTGTATATGTGGTTCACACAGCTGGGTCTATTTAGACTTTACTGTACTCTACTGTATTGTTATTATCAAGGACTCCTCCCAGCTAACAATTTATGGTTCCCAGTTTGGTTCCGGGAACGGTCGCTGAAGGTTATGGTTTTGGTTAGGTTTTGGTTCCCATGGAAAGTTTTCTTAACCTTCATTCCATTCCCCTAACCTTTAAAACTTTAACAACCATGGTACCAATTTTATTGTTAATTTACACTGTCTGTGCATGAGCAGGAATGAATTATTATATATTAGCAGGAATGAAAGAATGAGCAGGCAAACTTGAATGGGATTTAAAAAACTTTAATATACAATATAAAATTAACAAAATACAAACAATATAAAAGGCCCCAAAAAAAAAATATATATGAATCAGAATCAGTTTTAAACAGTTTTAGTATACAACTATACAAAAAAGTCATAATATCAATATAAGTACAAATGGAGTGGGATGTAGAGTGCAAAGTAATAGTGTAATAGTGCAAATGTAATGTGCAAGATGCATAAGTTTGATATGTCATACTAAGAATGAACACGATGACATAAGCAAGACAAATTGCCTTACTAACAACCCTGTTTTTTTCTGATCACAAATATTGATAGTTTTCCCATTTCTTTGATTATTATGAACATCACATAGAAGAATTGACCCTTCGCTAAGCCCCACCCTCCTTAGTTACTGTTGCTATGCCTGTCAAGCTTTCTTGCCTGGCATGTCCATTACAGTATGTATGCACCAGTGTCAGACATTCCCAAGGAGATAATTAGTAATTTTTGGCGAACAGGTGAAATATCTGAGAGAGCAAGACAAAAGCGACTGCAGTCTGCATTCAAGGGATATATCCACGACATAATATGCAACCGATGAGAGAATAATTTCATCAAAATTGAAGCTAAAGCCTATAGGTCATGCAGTAATGTGAGCCGCCTCATACGCTGACCATTCAAATGGGAAACACACAAATTGAGGAACAGCTACAGTCATGTGAAAAAATTAGGACACCCATGCTAAAGTTGACTAAAAAGAGGAATAAAAAAATCATCTTTTGGAAATTGATCTTAATGCCTTAATTAAAAAAACGGAGTGTCTATTTGCACCCCCGGTACGAATAGCCTCGGCACACAGCACACAGCTGAGCTATTCACACCCTGTGACATAACAACAAAAACACGTTGCTCGCGTGCACCGAAATCATGGTGGACGTTCATCTTCCATGACTGCAGAAACTGGCATATTAGGAAAGTTTTGTCTCTAAAGTTTATAACAATTGAATTTCTAGCGGAAAATGGATACTACAGTTGCGCAGATTGGCATGGGGTACTTTCCATAAAATCATCTCTCAATGCAAATCAAACCAGCTATTAGGCTAACTGAAATAAAACCATGCCAATCTCTAGGTATGGTGAAGGGTATGTGATGATGTGGGGCTATTTTAATTCCAAAGGCCAAGGGAACTTTATCAGGATGCATAGTATCCTGGATCCATGAAATAACTGGCCTTTAAAAATAAAAATCTGCCTGCCTCTATGGGAATTTAACATAGGGGTGTACTTACTTATGCCCCCTGTATTTTAAGGAAGAACATTTATTTATTTACAATACATTATTTATTCACAAAGAAAATTGGTGTCCTTAAAGATTGGATTTTTCCTCATTTTTTTTAATTAAGGCATTAAGATCAATTTCCTAAAGATGATGTTTTTATTCCTCTTTTTAGTCAACTTTATCATGGGTGTCCTAATTTGTTCACATGACTGTATGTTCATGCACAGCAGGGTAAGTGACATTTGAAAATAATATAATAATTATAAATCAAACAGCTTATCCATAAATCTTGTGGAATAAACACAAGATATTAGCTTGAATACTTTGCAATGATAGCATTCTCCTGCTTATATTTTTAGAGATTAACAAATACTGAAATATATTTTAAAGTATGTCAGTGAGCCTCCGTCTTGCCTTTAATCATCTTAAGGATGGGTTAATAACAGATGTGTACCCACTCGATCGCTCTCTGGGACATGTTTTCATGCTAATCAAATGTGTTTGGAACTTGAAACAAGCTAGCGCGGACCGCTGATTAGCTTACAACGCTAGTATTCGGGGCAGAAAGACAGTAGCTCCCAAGACGGCGGCCGCCTGTATACAAGAACGCGACTGTCTTTATAATCTATCTTTTTAATAAACTGTCTGTACACGTACAAAGTTCTCAATGCTTCGGTTAACATTTAGGGACCCTCATTATGCTACCGTTGAAGTGTGGTGATATTTTGAGCCTTTTTAGTGGTTTGAATAGCGATTTGTTTTTACTTTCCCTGTGCCCCGAATACTAGCGTTGTAAGCTAATCAGCGGTCCACGCTAGCTTGAAAACATTTCCCAGAGAGCAACAGAGTGGGTACACATCTGTTATTTAACCCCTAGGTTCGTTTTGCGCCGGAATTGTCTTTATTTTACGTTCAAATATATGCATTATGAACAAAGAACCGTCATTATTTCCAAGCAATGCTGTGCTGAGTTAGCAAGCTAGCTAGCTAACATTAGCGTGTTCTTGCCTTGGAGCAAACGTATGTGTTTTTGTTAATACTGTCAACATTTAGCTAGTAGTGAATGGGCCTCCCACACTGCTTGATCCACGCCCGGCCTTTCTCCCCTTGGGTTTTAGGTTTCGGGAAGGGAAAAATTCCACCACCCCGTCCAAACTTTTAGGATACCGGGTATCGGATTTGCACAACGCTTCGGCGTACGGTGTTTCCCTCGCTCGAAAGCTTGACAGACCTCCCGCGCCTAGTTACGGTTGCTAAGCCACGATTGGCCTGTGGTGGTTTTCGGGCGTGGCTTAGCGAAGGGTCAATTTCATTTTACCGTCTCGTCTGTGTGGGGCAAACTTCAGCACTTGCCCAATCAAGTCCTCCACGTCTGCTGCAGTCAGCGCGGGGAAGTTTTTCTGGGAGGCCTCTAGAGTAGAAGTCAAAATGAAGCAAAGTTACAAGTCAAATTAAAACCTCTTATCAGCCAAGCTAAGCATAATACCGATGTGAACAATAAAATAACACCTGCCTGTTATAACCCTGCATATTGTCAGGTCCTGGAAGGCCTTCTTTGCCTTTCTGCCCCACAGGCTATACTGTTTTAGCACGTCATTGGTTGCCACTCGCCATAGCATGAGTTCTGCTGTTTACAACAACAAAAAAGTTAAGTTACTCTCAAGTTCCTTGTCATCAAATTGTATTTAATTGGAAATGGAACATTCAAAGCCACTGTACCTTCAACTGGGTCCCAAGAAGTGGAAAGCCGAGCTTTCGTCAGAATAGACCCATCCAGCGACCGGCTGGTTTCCTGTATGGTGTTGACTCATCTAAAAAGAAAGTAGATATGAATATCGGTCAGTTCATTTATGGTAGGTTTCTTGCACATGCTATTGCAAAAGATAAACCTATGCTGTTACATTAGACAATCAAAAGACAAAAAAAAAAACTTACATGCAAGTGGCGGAGACAGTGACATCTGCTGACCTGAAAAAAAGGCAGGAAGAGACAAACACGTCAGAACAGTCACATGATATGCACCAGGTTGAATGTCAGTACTTCCATGGTAGGAAATATGACTCTGGTTTCTTAAATGTATGTATAAATGTTAACTTACGGACAGGGCTTCCAGACACATACTCCGTCCTGGAATGTTTTTTTGGTTGTGGAATGGATTCATCTGAAATAAAAAGACCATACAATTTGTACTGATTGCAAAACAAATATTTGAATTGTGTAAATAATGTAGTCTGTACTTAAGAGGTCTTACCATCACTTGCAGAATCTGCCATGAACCTCGTTGGGCATCTACACTGCCTTTTGTGGACGCTCGCATCGTCTTCCGTCTCAATGCTGGATGCGTCCATCAGCCGCTGACATTTCTCCATGGCTTTGGCGTAGGAATCTACTTTAAGAGAACAACGTTTTTGTGAGCCAGTAGCAGAACAAAGCAGTATTTCCATACAGAGAAAATTATTTTTATATATATATATATATATATATATATATATATATATATATATATATATATTATAGCAGCAATAGGTCACCTGTACACAGCCAGATTTTCTTCACTGGATATTTGGCCCAGCTTTTGTTGGGCAAATGGCACGCACTGACTTGGGCCCTCACATTATGCGCAGTCCAGTAGCAGTGGAAGACCTTTTGGAAAAATGTACTTAATTTCAGATAATTTCTTAAAATGTGATGAGGAGAACATTTAGAATGGTAAAAGAAATTGTGACGAAAAAGAAATCTACACAACTGCATACCTCTGTAGATCTGTCCACCCATGAAGATGGCACAACCTCCAGAGCACTGTCTGAAAACTCAACAATCGTGAAGTTCTTCATCTGTTAAAAGACAACGGCATTATTGGCATGGCAAATAAAGCAACATAGATTGCATTAAGAACAGTCACAGACAAAGTCCTCTGAGTGTTTTTGCAATGCATTGTTTATTTAGTTTTGAAAAAGGATGAAGTGACACATGGCTCAAATACAGATATCAAATATCAGCCGAGTACAGATTAATTGCAAGTGTACACAGCAAATACACACAATGAAAAAAAGAATTGAAACAATTAGATCTAAGTTAACAGCAATATATTATAAGAAAAATAGAATCATTATGGATATTAAGTTCATGGATAGGCTATAGACAGATATGGGGTTGAAATTGTTAGCATGTGTCCCAAAAATCATGCAGGACTTTCAAGAAAATGTTGGTCTGTGGCTCCTCGATCATAATAGCCTGTCTTGTGAGTTCACATGCTGGCACCAGCTTCACAAAACAGTCTCTCTTTTTTACCCTGAAGCGCCCGGTGATTCTTGAATCACAAGAATCTGTGAACAGAGGCTCCACCTTCTCAAACACATTGCACAAAACCATATCCTTCCTCTTCTCAATGGCCTCAGCATTTGTCACCTTCCAAGATGTATGCATTGTTTGGTCTTTAGATTTTCCTTCTTTGTGCTGGAACGGTGCGGCTCTGACACTGTTCAATCTCCGAGAGCCTGTTGGCCACTTGAATGAGTGGTCTTCTTCCCGGTCGGACCAGACGTTTCAGTTGTCCTAAGTAGTTCTCAAACCGAAAGGCACTGCATGCATCCAGGCATCCAAAAGTTTCTGCTTCATCTGTTAAATGGAGCATGGCATGAACATTATACACCATGAAGTGCCTGCCATACAGCTCTGCTGTCTTTGACACAAAATACACCGTCAGACTTCTGCTGTAGTCGGCGTGTTTGTGTGCCAGATTGGGTAAAACCAAAATATTCAGTGCCACGCTGAAAGCCATGAAATGCTTATACTGTGTACAGGGCAAACTGACGCAGTTCTGTAGCCTTCCATCAGTCCACTTCTTCCAAGTTCCGTGGCTTCCTGGTAAAGTAACTTGGAATAGATTTTCTCAAACAAGCTAGTCTTCCGCTGACTTGTTGAACTTGTCCAGCAGACAGTCTGACCTGCCTGTTTCCCCTCACCCATTCCATCAGCAGTTTCCTCATTACACCTAAACAAGCTTGGTGCATGTAGTCAATGGAAAACATTTTGATCATATCAATGGGAAGTTGCAGAAACGGGGAAACTGTAAGCCCCTCTGTTTCCTTAGCAGCCATCTCTCTTCTAAACATCTCATTGGTTCGCAGGGTGTTTTGAACCTTAGGGTATGTTACACGGCCATCCACCCATTGCCCTTTCTGTGTACATTTGTCACATCCATTGTATCTGGTGCACAGTTTGATTGCTTTGACCATTGCCTTGGCTGGAGTATCACATACAACACAACGCATCAAAACCTTCTTTCCTTGAATTCCATTTTCAAGCAGATCCTGCACTTCTGCAACCACATCATTGAGAAAATCCAAATCCTTAGGTTTTGAAGGAACAGAAGTTAGAGTTACAGGAAAACATGAGTTGGAATCAGATGGATAGCACACAAGACAATCCACAGACTGATCTTGCTACTTTTGAATAGCAGAAGTCTTTTCAGAGCCTCCCCTGGGTACTGGTTGAGTTGTCCTTCAAGAGTTCTCCTTAAACCAAGGTGGACATACTCCATTCCTGATACTGTGGTTGTCTCTCGGGGTTGATAGAAGGGTTCTGGCTGTTAATGGCAACTCTGGATGTCCACTGGCTTTCAGTCCCACAAGAAGATCATCAAGAGCAGAGTGTTGAATCTGGTGTTTTAAGGCCCAGTGTTGTAAGAAGTTCCTGAGTGAACCTTGTGGGTTGTGTTCCTCGCTGCAGGAATCACTGGTCTCATCCATAGGTTTGTCCATGGGCGTTTCCCACATTTCCAGGTCTGAAGAAGCAACACTGCTGCTGTCCTCAGAGCTGCTAACAGAACTTGCTGGCATTGCCATGAGCTCTGGCTCCTCTTCACACTCCTCTGGCAGTCGAGCTGTGGTTCTTGATGTTGGCGAAGACGCGCCACTTCTTGCTCAGTCTGTTCCAGTCGTGCCAGCTCTAGTCATGCCATCGCTTTGTGTAGGCCTGCTGCTCTGTCCTTGTACTCATTGTATACAAATTTAATGCAACCTATGAGTTCCTGTTGAAATAAAACCTTCATTCATAAAAATGCTAATAAATAAATTCCCAAAAGAACCGGTAAATCTTATTTGTAACAAGAACGCAAGCAGGTTAACGCGATGACACAAAACATACAATGCAGCAACGCATACACGCCATGCACAGCAGCAAACAAAGACTCAAACAAAGCACAATATATATGCAGTCCATTTAAAGCGTAACTCTCGTTTAAAAGCATAATTAGGACAAAGCGCCACTTTTAAGATTTACCATATTCTTGTTTTCGTGTTTTATGGCCTTTTGAATGGGAGAGCTAGGGGCACTACTATGATAGCATCAAAATCACTATTTTTAAAACACTAAGAAGGCTCGACACAACATGAAACTTTGCTCCAACAATTTGTTTGGGTATCGTGGCAACCGGTAGCAACATGCAAGTTCATGAGCTTCTCTCTCGTGTCTCTTACATAAACATAGCGAACTCATGAACTCGCCGTTTCATTGTCTAAAATATTCACTAACGTTAAATATTATGTTTATATTGTTCCAGATCGTTTACATGCTTATCTGAATTAACAATGGTTCCTTCCTTAAACGTTAGTTTTTGGTTTGGTTCGAACTAACCTTTAGGGAACCAGAAACTGACGTTCCCCAACGTTCCTTAAACATTCTGTGTTAGTGGGGCTTCATTATAACATTCTCATTTTCCTGAGATACTTGCAGTTTGTTGTACTGATTTTATCGCATGCCATCACTATTTTATCTCCTACACTTTTCCTTCGCCCTTAAGATAAGACCAAACTATTGATCCTCAGGAGGTAATTTAGCCTTACAGCAGCACAAGAAACAGAGCAGTTGTAGTATGTATTTTTTTGTGTCTGTTGTACTCCACTGCGCAGTGCTGACAATGATTAAAGTGTTGTATTATATACTTCATATTAGTTGGTCCGTCAGCTGTTTCTGTAGTATTTCTATAATATTTAAATAATGTGTCAGTGGAACATATATTTTGTTTGCTTTGTACATATTCACTTTACTGTATTCTACTGTTTTATCATTTCTTCTAGTATTCCTTTAATATTCTTATGATATTGGATATCTAGTGGCATTATTTTTTGTACATTTCTGCATTTTTCTGTTCCCTCTAGCTGGTCTGTTTTGATTTTATTGCAATTTAACTTCCTACACCTTTCCTACAAAAATATTGATGAACACAAAACATGATTCCCAGGTAAGATAAAATGTATTAATTCCAAGTTCGGATCAAACTTTATTGATCCAAGAAGGGTGCAATTTAGCATTACAGCTGCACAACAAACAGAGCAAGGTAATACATATCTACAGTATTTCTATAATATTTCTTCAGTATTCTGATGACATTTCTCAATGTTTCTGGTGCACTCAGTTTGACCTTAATAATCTTCCCTGTTGCCTCTTGTAGTATTTCTATAATAAGCTAGTGTATCAAAGGCAATCTGTTTTGTGTGTGGTGGCTTCAGGTGGCTCAACACCAGTCTTTGACCACAGACGTCAGGGCAACAGGCCTGTCGTCATTTAATCCTATGATGGAGGGTTTTTTGGGGACTGGGATGACGGTGGAGCATTTGAAGCAGGAGGGCACTTCACACAGCTCCAGGGACCGGTTAAAGATCTGTATGAAGATTGGCGCCAGCTGTTCAGCACAGACACGCAGACAAGAGGGGGACACACCATCAGGTCCTGGAGCCTTCTTGATCCTCTGCTTCTGAAAGAGCCGGCACATATCCTTCTCACGGATTGTTAGCACAGGTGGGGGGAGGGGGTTGGGTGTTGAGGGAAAGCCTTTTGTGCGTGAGGGGTGTGATAATAAACAGATTGTTAAAGATTCAATTCAGTTTAAAGGTGCAAAATGTAATATATTTACTGTATTAAATCCAAAAATGACCCCAATGCGTCATCAGATATAAGGAAACATGCTAAGTTGAAATACTATCTTTTCTGACAACAATGCTAATGCCAGTATTTTCTCCTTTTGAAAATGCTATTCCGTTACGGTATTTCTGTTTGTGGTTTGGCCTGTGCATTGGTATCAACTGCCTATTTTGACAGCCAGGCCGGGTTGTCAGAAATACCTGTAAAAAACATAAACCCAGCGCACTACAGCTATAGGACAGCCATGGAAGCAGCAAACAAATGAACGTGATCAACAGAGATAGATTCTACCCGACCTAAAAAAACCTTGGCATGTTTCTAAAAGTTCCGTGATGAGAGACGTAACAATAAATATTGGAGATGTATTTGAAAGATTGAGACAGTTTAGAGCCCAAAAGGACGCAGAGTTGGCTAATTTCCCCCTGAACAGGTAAGCATTAGCTTCAGGCTAATTTATCACGGCTACAAGGGACGGGCATTTTATGTCATTTCAACATTTGTGTACTCACATTGAATTATATAGTACTCAAGTTGGTTACTCGCAAGTAAAGTGACTAATGCCGGCATGCTAACACGCCATAACTGCTAACGTTAGCTAACGTGATCGGAGGATTAGGCAAGCGGGCCACAGCTGTTTACAACATGTAGCCTGTTCAGCAGCTGTAGCTGACAATGGTGAGTTATTTTAAGCCAAGAGAGGGAGGCTGAAAATCAGGAAGAGAGGACTGTATTGCTGTAATTCCTAGCCAATAAAGTGTGTTGTATTTTAGTTGGGTGGATAAGGACAGCAAGTTAGTGTTATTTGTAGCGGTTCCTACTGTAATTCTAAGACAAAGTGTGTCTGTCCGGCGGGTGGAGAGGACGGCGAGGTTGTGCAGGGCTCGACATTAAGGCTTGTCCGCTTATCTGGGACAAGTGTATTTTTTTGTAGGGCAAGTGAAAGAGAAATTTACTTGCCCCACTGGACAATGTTACTTCACCATGTGCCACTCATTACGTCTATGTTACCAATTTTATTTTACCGATTTGAAACGAATACATTAACTAATGTTAGACCCAGCGGCAGCGGGTCAGCGGACCGCTAACGTTAGATCCAGCCCGCTGTTCAGCTCATTCTCTGTAAGCGATGCAGCATGAAAGCACGGTGGAACCAGCAAGCCAGCCGGTGTTAGTTGGCTAACGTTAGCTTGCTAACTCCGCCTTAACGTTACCCCGTCACCACATTGTTCACAGAAAACGAGCCGAATACAGTTGTCACTAGAAATGCACCGATTGACCGGCTGGTGACCGGAATTGGCCGATTCAGTCTGACATATGCCGATTTTATGCCGGTCAAATTCACTCGGGAGGCGCATGATTTACATCGCGCAACATCAGCACCACACGTGCACATGCAGGGTTTCCGCTATATGCATGTAGCAGCGGCGCACTGCCGCTCAATCAGCTGTTTATGAAATGTCATGAAGTCGTAATTATACACGGCTCTGCAGAGCTGTCTGCTCTACTGATCTCAGGCAAACAGTCAGCCGCTCTCACTCTCTCCCATCTGAGGCTGAAAAACTGGAACATGAAAACCGCACTCACGCGGGTCCTGTGAAATATGACAGCTACAGTTTATCGGAAAATAGCGTTGGGCACACTGACTTTGATGAATTTAATGTTTATCAGACCCCAGATGAGACAAGAAGCTAACGTTAGCGAACGCTACGGTCCCTCTGCCTCAGCTGGCCGCTGTTAAAAAAAAAGAAAAAAAAAAAGAGACGCAGTATTCCTCCGACACGCTGTATTAATGTTACAGTTTAAAACGCTTTCCAGGTTAGTGGGGATGCATAGCGCTCAAAACCAACATTAAAAACCTTGTGTGTGCTGTAAAGTGGTTAGAAAAAAATGAAATCGGAGTCCGCTAAAATTGGTATCGGCTGGTCAAACTCAATGAAAAATCGGAAATCGGAATCGGCCTAAAAATTGTAATCGGTGCATCTCTAGTTGTCACTCCTGTTTATACTTTTACTACTTGTTGTTAGGATTGTTAAGTACGTTGTGGTTGAGTAAAATAAGTTTTAAAATTTAAAATTTTTAAATATTGTTTTCTGTACCGCTAGCGAGGCTTTGCTAGTTCAAACGGAACATAGCATCCGGTCCGGGGTTTTCACAATAAAAGCATCCAGACGTTTAGTTAGTTGGAGGCTTTAAAGCATATCATCGATAACAGGAAGTACTGTCTACGTTAGCGGTAACGGATGGGAGAAAATGTCTGAGAATCCCATATAAAAAGTGTTTGAATCCTTTTTCTCGGCTTGCATTATTGGAGTTTAAATGATATATAGCCATATTCTGACTATTGTTTATATTACGTTTGGTAATGTATATTACTGTTTAAGGAGGAATGAGTATACATGTTTGATTTATTCATTTGTATTTTGTTTCTCTCTTTATAGAAACCACACTCACCATCACACTCACACAAGAAAGAGAAAGGAATAAACATAATAAGAACTATCTCTCAGCTCTTCATTTATCCTCTGGAATATTTGGCCTCAAGTGGTGTTCTGGCCGACACACCTGAGTGAACCTGGTGATAAACCCAGAACTAGCAACTAGACTGAGCGTCTACCTATTATCTCCACAACAGCGATAGCAACGTGCTTTGTGTGGATGAAGCTTTAAGTAAATTTGACTCTTTAGCGACTGGCTCTCTGCCTCATAGCGTTACTACTCACTCCACTGCTCGTTTGTCCGTCAGTTATTGTTGTAATTTTACCTGATGAAGGTCTAAGACCGAAACGTATTTTACTTTCACTTTCACATACCCAACTATATGCTCTCTCACATACACTACTATACTCTCACATACACTACTATACTCTCTCACATATACTACTATACTCTCTCACATACAATGCTATACTCTCACACATACACTACTATACTCTCTCTCACATGCACTACTATACTCTCTCACATATACTACTATACTCTCACATATACTACTATACTCTCACATACAATGCTATACTCTCACACACACACTACTATACTCTCATATACACGACTATACCCTCTCATACATACATGTAAAAGGATTTTAATAGTGTGTGTGTATGAGTATAGTGGTGTATATGCAAGATTATGATAGTGTGTGTAAGACAGAAGTATGAATTATTTCCTATACGGCCTCTCATAGTCATACACTGCACACTGGCGTGCAACGTATTACTTTGTATTATGGAGTCTGGAGATCCTTTTTTCTTGTTGAAGGGGAAATCTATTGTTGAGACACGTTTGTTGTTGTTTTATTAATGTTGATAGTGTTTGGATGCTTTCAATGGTTTGTTTGAATTCTATATTAGCAAAACACAAAAAATGAATTATAAAATGATAAATCTTTACCTGGACAAGCGACTTTTGTGCATGGACAAGTGAAACGTAAATGTAATTGTCCAAAGGACAAGTGCCTCAAAAAGTCAAGCCCTGTTGTGGGTTTTTTAGCAGTTCCTGCCATAATTCTAAGCTGAGAAAGTGTGTCTGTCAGTTGGGTACAGAGCTTCGTGTGAGCATGGGCTTTTATGACTGTCAATATAGCCAGCATCTAACGTTAGCTACTCCGCTGTGATGTGGAGTAATGTCTGGCTATGTCAGACATGCGTCAAGCAATACTGGTGGGCGGATCGATCCAAATATCTATAATATCGATACCAACGTTGGTATTGATCAGTACCAGTGTACTGAGATGGATACTTTAGTTTCTGTTTAAGTGCTGCTGCTTTCAAGTGCCGCTCCTGTCACAGCGCAGAGCGGACACACTTTGCTCCTCCTCCACCCTCTTGTGATTTGATGTTGTACCGTCACGTGAATCAGCGGCGCCAGGCAAACAAGCAAGCAAGCAGCCAGGCCCGGCGGCAGCCAGCAGCACACACACACACACACACACACACACACACACACACACACACACACACACACACACACACACACACACACAAGCAGGACAGAGACAGAGCAGAAGAATGGCAGAGAGGAAGAGGAGTGTGTGGCTATATTTTCAGTCCAAAAATGAAACAATGGCAAGCTGTATAATTTGTAAAAAGGCTGTAAAATACAGTGTTAACACAACACATTTATACAAGCATATGAAAATTCTGTCCTGGGTTTAAACTTATTAATAATCCAAAGGAAAAATCACAAAACCACTTAAAGGTCATGAAAATTCATTCAGATTTAGCAATTTGATGATGCATCCACTTTAATTATTAAAGGTCCTATGACATGCTGCTTTTTGGATGCTTTTATATAGCCTCAGTGGTCCGCTAATACTGTATCTGAAGTCTCTTTCCCGAAATTCAGCCTTACAGAATTACAGCCACGAGAGCCAGTCCCACAATGAGCTTTCCTTAGGATGTGCCATTTCTGTGTCTGTAGCTTTAAATGCTATTAAGGAGGAGAGAAGCGGCGCAAGGTGGAGGGTGGGGGTGTGGCCTTGACCAACTGCCACTTTGCTCATTTAAAAGCCATGATGTCTCTCTCTTACGTTTCTTATAGGGAAGATTCCAGATCGGCCCATCTGAGCTTTCATTTTCTCAAAGGCAGAGCAGGATACCCAGGGCTCGGTTTACACCTATCACCATTTCTAGCCACTGGGGGACCATAGGCAGGCTAGGGGAACTCATATTAATGTTAAAAAACCTCAAAGTGAAATTTTCATGCCATGGGACGTTTAAAGAGTACCAGTATCGGTGATACTGGCCCTGTATTTACTTGGTATCAGATCGATACCAAATTTTGCAGTATCGCACACCACTATCAAGCAACATTGTTGGATGCTGCGGTCTCAGCCTGGCAACATCCGTGAACGTGAGTCTGGGGAGGAGGGGCCGGGGGATATGACTCTCCAGTATTTTGAATTTGGACTGCAGTAACTATTTTAAATGCTAGCTGTCTAGTAGTAGTAGTCTCACATAGCATGTACTGCAAGAGTCTGTGAGTCAGTATTTTAACAGGAACTGAGTGTCTTTCTGAGTAGTTTAATATGTGTGTGTGTGTGTGTGTGTGTGTGTGTGTGTGTCTGTGTGTGTGTGTGTGTGTGTGTGTGTAACTTTTTCCTTTGGTCCTTTTTAACCATTCAGAGCTCCACTTGAAGCTTCAGCTCGACACATTTTCCACACGACTTCTGGTCAGTGACACTTGACAGAAATAACAATGACCTGTTTTTGCCATCTTCATGGAAACATTCATGCAGAGCTGAACCTGAAGGCTAACTGAATAGAAGGAGAGGACTGTGGATTTTGCTTTTGCTTTTTAAGTTTATTGTTGGACAGGTATGGCAATGTTTGTCGGATTGTCATGCAATTCTGTACAGACATTAATGTTCCCAGAGGACGAATCCTAATACATTTGGTGATTGCCTGGTGATGAAGTATCTTGATTTGTCAGGTATTCCATTATTCTGTTTTCCTATTATATCCATAAAACAAATCTCAACAATTTTACAGAACATTTACTGTATAACAAAAAATATATCATGACATATAGCATAAACTATTGTAGGACCAGCGGATAACGTAGACGTCCTCATTACATACAGTATAATGTTTGTCTCAATGTATCAGAATCAGCTTTATTGGCCAAGTAAGTGTGTACACATACAAGGGATTTGACACTCTCTTCATCTTGAACAGTGGCTAAAAGCAAACTTGATTTCAACATATTTCAGTTTTTTTGACACCGTTTTATGACAAAACAAAACGGTAAGTCTGTTGTGCCATGAATCTTACACCGATGGATGACTACTTAGAGAGAGTGAGGCGTCATGCTGTTCTTCACTAAATGTTTTTACTGAACACTCAGCTGCAAATTGTTTTTTGACAGCTGTTGCAACATAAAATTATAACATGTTTTCTGTGTAGGTTTATGTGTGTCCAAGCAAATAACTTGACTAGAAGATGTTGAGTTTTATTTAAAGTCCCTGTAACTGACTGTCTGTCTCGTCGGGGCCTGGAAACATTTTTGTAATTACGTCCTTCATGGCTCAGTGTGGAGGATGGAAAAAAAACAATGTACTGTATAGACTAATGCAAAAATGGCTTATGGCTCACTAGTAGTGTGTCGCTGTGTCTATCTGCTGAGACCCTGCCCTTATCCTGTATTTCCTCTTTTTTATTATTTTTGCTGTGTTCAGTATGTTTCTGGGCGTTGGCCTTTTGCTAGTCTACTTTTACTTAAGTACTTTATATCACGAGGATCATACTTTGCTACATTTCAAGTCACATCCGTTACAAAGTAAAAACAAAACTCACATTCAGTTGTGAGAATGGAACAGAAGAAAGGAGATAAACCAGCAGCTGCAGCAGAGGAGCTGCAGCTGTGTCTGTAGCTGCAGGAGGCCAGAGCTCGATAGAAGTGACACTGCACTCAGCTGACACTCCGGAAGAGATCATGTTGAAAATGTTTACGTTCAGCGACAGAGGGTCGGCTGTCAGCAGGTGGTAAGGGTGCAAATGACTCATCTGGGCCAGGCCTAGTCTTTAGTGAACAATACAAATGCATAGGGCTGGGTATCGCCAATGATTTCCCAAATCGATTAGATTCCGATTCACAAGGTCCCGATTTGACTACATTTTCTATTCAATATCGATTAGGTTAGGGAATTTTCAGTTACAATACCAATTTTGCTTGGATATAAAAGAGATTCTCAGAGAGCCTATGGTTACATTACCCAAAAAGGGGGTCAATTCATCACATCTGTTAGAAAAATTATGCTTAGAACAGTTTTGCTTCAGTTTCTTTGTTAAACCATTTGCATCCAAACTGCTGTTTTAGTATTTCTGTCTTAGTATTTCTGTCTTTCATGTGTTAATCATGAAAGCTGAGTGACTTTGCAAAGAGCACAGGATGTATCCTGAGGGCAGAGCGCGTAACGTGGAGGAGATGCCGGGCATGACCAGGGATAAGAAGAAAAGCTACTGATTGCATGAACCGAATAACTAACTTGACTCCCAACTCCTTTAAAAAGACACTGTTGTGAACAACCTTCAGTCACTTTCTGTACTTATGCTGAAGTGCTGTAAACTGAATCTACTTGCTGCAAGTAAACAAACTTTTAAGAGAACTCCAGTGACTTTTGTCCATTCTTTGATAAATAATTATGCCAACAACATCCATGGTGGAAAGGCATATACTAAAAGATCAATTTCGGGATTTTGTTAATGGATATCACAACAATGCAATCAAATTAATGCATGATTGTACCTCGGCATAGTTAACATAAGGGCTCATGTTGCTGACATTGTTCCACTAGTGTGTACGTGCCCCCTCAAGACCCAAGCCATGTCGTGCTTACCATCTGCTGATTAGTGAAGTGAAGGGGCTTAGCCCCAAAGTTAGCAACAACTTCAACACAGGCTGGCCTGAGGTGGACTCACCTTTAAGGTGGACCAGCTATTAGTGACAAGCCATTCCTCCAAGTTTTGTGTAGCAGCACCCCCCTTAACCAGTGACCAGTTATTTTAAGTCTTATTTTGATGCAAAGAATTGTTAATTAGCAGGAATGTAACACAACGTGGAAGTGGAAGTGAAAGCAGTGCGGTGTTGATTTATTTTTATTTTTTTTGCAACCAGGAGATGCACAGAATTCAGGTGAAGAAGAATGTTATTGAAAGTCTTATGTTGATGTGATGAAGATTTGTACATTATCAGGAATGAAGCACAACATGGAAGTGAAAGCAGTGCTCTGTTCATGTACATGTAAGTGCCATACGAATATTTTGTCCCTGAAATTAATATATAATCGTGATCTCAATATTGATCAAAATAATCACGATTATCATTTTGGCCATAATCGTGCAGCCCTACTCTGTTATAAATTGGTAGAGACAGAAATCTCAGAAGAAAGCCTGGACAAATAAAATCTAAACGGAAACCATTAAGGCCTATCGGGAAAGAGAGGGAATGTTTTTTGTAATTTGGTTAAACTGACCCTTTGAATGTTTTTTCAAAAACATTCAAAGGGTCAGTTTAACCAAATAATAACAGAGAATTTCTAATTGTAGAAGACATGTCCTCTCATGTCAGAACATATTTTAGGTTTCATTGACTAGTTTCTAGTAGTGTGACGCAACGAAGGAAATTCCTTATTTTTTTCAGATCAATAATCCCTAATTATATAAAGTCCATTCATTTCATACAGCAAAAAGCTTCACCTACAACAGGGACTTTTGTTTCACGTCTAACGCTTTCATTTAGTAATTTCTCAAAATGAAAGGCACAAATAAAAAACAAAAAATGCTTACAGACCAACGGGTAAACGGTCTTATCGCTCCATCTTCACTCTGGACGGGCAATCAATGTAAACAGAACAAATAGTATGATAAGGTTTTAGTCGTCATCACTGTGGCAGACTGTGGGAGAAGTGACACCACCTTCTTCTGTGGTGTAATTATTTTTCAGCTCGTTGCTTTACTCCTATCAGTAGTGCAGCTGGTTTCCATTCCGGTGTCAGCAGAGAGATCACAGAAGGAGAGAGAGAGGCAGGATGGAGTGCTTTCACATGGTTTTCTCTGTACAGGAAATGTGACCTTTAACCCTTTCACCCCACTCCCCCACACACACAAACACACACACACACACACACACACCCGTAAAATAACATACAGATACTGTGACTCAGCTGATAGTCATTAACCCTCCTCTGTCCAACTCGGACTGTCTCTCTATTACTCCCCACTAAATTCTCATTTGTTTTCTTTTGAACTTTAGAAACTCAGGAGTCCCCTGGATGACACTACAAGTTTATGTTCCAACTTTCAGTTTAAATAATTTTTACTTTGTAGAGAATTTTTTTTTCTGTCAGGTTCTGTCAGGTTGGTGGATGGCGATACCCATGAGCCTAAGTTGTTGCAATTGTTATGGAGAAGAAGACAGTTTGTCTGCATTTCTTTAAACCAATCACAATCGTCTTGGGCGGCACTAAGCCCCGGATGCCGCGACAGCGCCCTTGCAAAATAGATAGCGGAGATAGCAGAAGGCGAGGTAAAAAGTCTGACATATGGCGCGTGATGTCAAGCTTTATCCCAGCGCTGTACAAGAGGTAAGCCAGACTAGGTCCTCACTGATGTGGACCCTGAGGAACCTGAAGCTGCAAACTCTCTCCACCTCCCATTTATGGTGATGTGGCCTTTTCCTTCTCCCATGCCACTTCCTGTAATAGTCCTCAATCAGCTAGTTTTGCTGATGTTGAGATGGAGGTTGTTGGCACAAAGATTTCAGGACTCTGACCTCCTCTCTGTAGGCCGTCTCATCACCGTCGGTCATCAGGCCGATGACAGTCAGGTCGTGAAGAGCTGTGGGTGGCCACGCAGTCGTGTGTGAACAGGGAGTACAGAAGAGGGCTTAGCACGCAGCCCTGGGGATCTCCGGTGTTGAGGGACAGGGTGGAGGATGTGGTGCATAGGGTTGGGCATCATTTTGATTTTAACAATTCTGATTCCAATTCTGATTCTTCCTTTCGATCCGGTTCTTATCGATTCTTTGAGGGGTGGTGTTGAAACATGCTGGTCACTATCAAGTCATACAGGTCACATGCTTATTTCACAGATAAGATGAACATTTTATTTTGATTCAATGGTGATTTACAAAATAAATACGCCACACTAGAGCGCCGCTTACTGTGCTCCATGGCTGCAACACAACAAGCACCTGGAGGTACGGTGGCGGCTACAGTAACCAAAACTTACGCATGTTAAATTTGGAACCGATGATCAGATTCAAAAACAAATTTTCCAAGCGATTCCAATAAAAAAAAAACATTGCATTGGAATTGTAATTATTGATTCCAAGTTGGAACCAGTTCTTGATGCCCAATCCTAGTGGTTGAGCCATGGGTCTGTCCATCGGGAAGTTGAGGATCACAGAGGGCGGTCTTGGGTCCCAGGTCTCTGAGCTTGGTGACGTGCTTGGAGGGCATAATGGTGTTGAATGCCGAACTATATTCTATGATAACAAAAATCAATCAATCTAATAAAATTATCTTTAAAAGTATACGATGAATGACTGTAAGAGTTATGTGCAAAATTATTAAAGAGACAAGATGTGTAATTACACATAATTAAACCTTTTAGGAATTTAAATATTGCACAGTCAAAACTGTGCACAGGTGGATGGCACACAGGATGTGGTTATGGCTAGGTGAGTAAAAATACTCCAGGAGCACAAGGTTAAAGATCCACAGACAGAAATTGAACACGTCTTGTTTGCCACGTTCTACTTTTTTCACGTAGGTATCATCTCTGATGCTCAAAGAAAAAGTCTGTTTCATAAACCAGAAAACACCCTGAATGAGCCGATTCGACCCTTGCTCAACTACAATATTAATCAGGCCAGCTGTCTTCCTCCCTGTATTTGTAACTTTCAATCAAGCCACCTGCATGGATGAATACATGACTATTTAGCAAAACGCTGTAGATGCAGCATGTGAGCAAATAAGACTGTCTTGTTATGTTTATGGCTGTACACGAACCAGGACTTTCAGTCGACTTTCTTTTGTGTTTTCCTAAATATTAAACAGCATTACTGATGGTCTTCCTTTCTCTACTCTACATCACTCTGCCCTCCGTTTCCATCGCACGTTAGTTTTGATGATTTTAAGACAAGATTCAGTTTGTAAAGTACAGCTGCTGTTATTCTGCGCTGCTCTGTTTACAATGACAAAAACAAAAAAGATACAGTGAGCGGACTTAAATTAGGAGTGTTTGGGGGTGTCTTGACTCATCATTGATTAATCATCTTATATCTGAATGAAGTTAACATCCAGCTCATCACTGTTTTGAACTTTGTACCAGGACATGTTTGCACAGTCAACATGGCACACAGTCAAGCTCTGTTCTAACATGCTAACATACAGATGCTAATCCAGGAGTTTAGCTTTCTTATCAGGAACATTTTCCAGCTTTTATCCTGACAGTTTTTAACTTTCCGCCCTGGGGAGGATACAAGTAGAGCAAAATATGTTTGAGTGTGTTGATGTGTCAATCAGTATTTGTCCTGACTCGTCTATTCTGGTCTTGTTCTTCTAAAATCACAGTTAGAGTGGTTGTGGAGGTGTGGTAGTAATTGCAGAGATTCTATGAGTGGTTTCGGTAAAGGCCTGATTATAATCTAGAACGGTGGCGTACACGTTCAGCTGTGGACCCCACAGGCGCTAAGAGGCATAGTCGCAATGTTACCTTTTCAGAGGCTGCACAAACATTGTGCATGGTCATAAGAAATTGCCGGTACACGGACGTCCGCACAGACCCTACGTGTATACCCTTTGATGGCAACATTTACGTCACCCAAACCCCGGCAGTCCCTGCAGATAATAGCTGCAGATAAAAGCAAGAACAGGCACGGGTTGATGATGGGGATTTGCACTTTTGCACAGTTATTGTTGCTCTCGTGATCACTGCACTGATATTTATTTGTTTTTGTTATTTATTTTTTGAGTAATGTTTAACTATATGCAGTGAGGGACACCATGTTGTGTTTTACACACCATTATGGTCATATTATGGTTTGTTGTATTGTATTGTATCATGTTGTACATGTTGTTGGTGTTTTTAATGGCTGCAGCATGGGTTAAAGGTGAAATATGTGATACTGATAGCTAGTGTTTAAAATAGTTACTGCAGTACAAATTCAAAATACTGGAGAGAGTCGTCTCCCCAGCCCCCTCCTCCCCTCGAAGTTCACGGAGGTTGCCAGGCTGAGACCGCAGCATCCACAACAATGTTGCTAGAGGCTTGTCTCACATAGCCAGACATTCACTTCACAGCACAGCGGAGTAGCTAACGTTAGATGCTGGCTATATTGACAGTCATAAAAGCCCGTTCTGTACACAACTGACATACACACTTTTTTGGCTTAGAATTACGGTAGAAACCGCTAAAAACACAACAACCTCGCTGTCCTCTTCACCCGACGGACAGACACACTTCCTCGGCTTAGAATTACGGCAACATTCGCTAAACACACTGCAAACTCATGGTCCTCTCTTTCCGATTTACAGCCTCCCTCTCTTGGCTTAAAATAACTCATTGCTGTCAGCTACGGCCGCTGAACAGGCTACATGTTGTAAACAGCCGTGGCCCGCTTGCCTGGTCTTCCGGTAACGTTAGCAGTTAGCAGGGTTAGCATAGCGGTGTCCAGGACCAGTCGGGATCACTTTACTGGCTGTGTCTCAATTGTTTTTGCAAGTAACCAACTCGGGTACTCTAGCCAGGTCTCGACATTAATATAAATATTATATAAAAGTTGGATCCATAACAAATTCTGTAACACTTAAACATGACTCAAGTGTGAATTGAATGTGTCACATTATGTGTTTTAGGGTTAGGTAAGGTTAGAAGCGACAAGACGTTAAAAAAAAAAATTAAACACAAATGTCCAGCTGAGAATTATCACAGAGCGTTGTGGTTATTTCTGTAACATGTGTTTATAGTATTTATTATGTCATAGCCACCTTTGTCTGAATGGCAAAAGACAAAACATTGTGTAATTCCTGTCTGAAAAACAGTCTCAATCTTACACTGTCCAATCGGGATCAAGATTAACTTTATTGTCCCACAAATTGAGAAATTTGTCTTGGGCACTTAAAGGTCCAATATGTAATAGATTTACTGTAATAAATCCAAAAATGACCCCAATGCGTCATCAGATATTAAGGAAACATGCTAAGTTGAAATACTATTTTTTCTGACAACAGTAAAGTATTTTCTCCTTTTGAAATTTCCGTTCCGTGACGGAATTTCTGTTTGTGTTTTGGCCTGTGTGTTGTTATGAACTGCCCAGTTTGACAGCCAGGCCGGGTTGCCAGATATACCTGTAAAAACGGAAACCCAGCGCGCTACAGCTAAGCGTGAGCATTATCTTCAGGCTAATTTATCAAGCTACTAGGGATGGGCATTTTATGTCATTTCAACATTTGTGTACTGACATTGAATTATATAGCTAGTCCCGGACAAGCCGTAAGAAGTTTTTTCAGACATGACACTAACGTGAAATTGGAATTACATTTTTGTAACAAGGTGCAGGTTTGAAAGGAGCTTTAGAGCTGGTAGTAGAAGGAAAAGTAATGCTATTAGGTGTGTGTGTGTGTGTGTGTGTGTGTGTGTGTGTGTGTGTGTGTGTGTGTGTGTGTGTGTGTGTGTGTGTGTGTGCGTGCAGAAGCAGTTACAACAAACTATTTGTTGCAACAGAGTAGTGAAGAAACACACGTACAGGTCAGCTGATTCAGACTACACACTCACAAACACCCACACACATGGAGAGAGAGAGAGAGAGAGGGAGAGAGAGAGAGAGAGAAAGAGAGAGAGAGAGAGAGAAAGAGAGAGAGAGAGAGAAAGAGAGAGAGAGAGATTGGAGCAGACAGGAGGAGAGCGACAGCTGAAACAGGAGAAGCTGAACTGAATCCAGATCTGATTGGTATTCAGAGAGTGAGTCTGTCTGCAGTGAGACATTCCTGCATGAGTAGAGGGGAGGTGGGGTGAGCGAGGAAGTGGAGGGCGAGGAAGAGGGTTACAGAGGGTGACTACATTCATCAGCAACAATCAAAAAGCTGGTTTCCTCTTCCTTTGTTTTTCAAGGTAGAAGGCATTGTGTTTGCTGTTGTTGATGATGTCATCTTTTTTTTTAAACTCTTCAATCATCATAATCTACAACATGTCTGTTTATAATACATGCTTCATTTACTTTGTGGTGAACCTCACTGTTGTTGCTGATTTTGGTTTCCTAGTTGTGATTGGAGTTTCCTCAGAGTGAAGAGAAGCTTTGGTGATCTCATCTGTGTTGTCATACATAGTTTGTTATGGATAATACATTTTTATGGATAATAAGTGTGTTATGAATAGTTTATGAATAATTAGTTTTTTATGGATAATTAGTAGCCATAAATAGCCTTTTTTGGATCATTAGTTTGTTATAAATGGTTTGTTGTAGATAAGTAGTTTGTTATAAACTGCTTTTTTTGGATCATTGGTGTTTTCATTTTTATAAATAACTTTTTTTTAGATCATTAGTTTGTTATAAATAGTTCAATATGGATCATCTGTTCATAAATACCTTGTCATGAATTAGTTTATTATAAAAGTTATTGACAAATAGTTTGTTATTACCAGTTTGTTATTACTAGTTTGTTATAAGTAGTTTCTTATAAATAGCTTGTTATGGATAATTCTTTTTCTTATAAAACTTCAACATTTTTTCCATAATGTAGTCAGACACGCATATTAACAACCTGAGCCTGTCAGTGGCAAAAACAACCACTTTTAGTGGATGTACAATCATGGTGCCTTATAGGATTAAATTCCAGCCCGACCAATTACGAAGATCTTTGTTCACATTAGTCACTTAGACACAAATGCGTGGAAAAATAGGGTCCAGGTTGAAAAATACCAACATTGTCCTTTACACATATGTTTGTTTGTTATGGATATTTTTTGGCTTTTTGATATTACTGTTATAATTATTTTATTATGGATAATTAGTGTGTTGTGGATAACAGATAGTGTCTCTAAATGCAGAATGACTGAGTCACCATGTCTCAGTTATCAGGCTAACATCATAAAGCACGGTGATATACTGTATCACTGCAGCAGTCCAACAACAACATTGAGGAGGTAGCCAAACCTCAAGTCTGGTTTTAGAGTTTTCATTAATGTGTCCAACAGTGTGGAATTAAACTAGTGCTAAAAGTCTGCAGCTACAGGGGGTTTTACTATAATTCTGTAATGTATTATAATGTAAATAATTATTCATTTTGAGCACACAGACATAGTTTCTATTTAATCAGATTATTTTTTATGATACTGATGTCACTGTGTCTTTCTGCCTGACCCAGGTGTGGCCATAGATCCTGTCGCCATCGGAAAGCAGCAACGTGCACAGGACACAAAGTTTAGGCTTCATGGAGATGAAGCTGAGTGAAGAGATGACAGAACAGAAACTGTCCAGATGACAACAGATGACACAGTCCAAATATGCTGACATAGCATAGTGTTTGATTGACAGCTCAACAACACACCCTTCCTCTTGCCGCCGCCCACTCATCGTCCGTCCAGCCATGTTGTTTAGGAGGAAGCTGTGCGTTGCCCTGATGACCGCTGCCATCCTCTTCCTCATGCTCGCCAGTCAGAGCATCCAGAGGAGATACTTTCAGCCTCTGTCATTAGCCCTGCCCATCAGCTGGGCCACGCCCACCGGCAGGGAGACAGGTGAGAAGCTGATGTCATCATCACTGGAGTAAAGAGATCTCAAAAAAACAGTTTGACAAAACTAAGCAGAAAGGTTTCATGTGTTCACCCATCAATCAATAAAGAAAATTGCCAAAATGGCCTAATAGAGCGGGAACAATTTTAACTTTTTCTGTGACAGTTTTGATCAATATTTACCAAATTTGTAAAGAAAAGAAGTATTACTCAGGAATAAAGACTAATTAGGAAGGAAAAAAGGAAGGAAATATAAAAAGGTTTATATTCTGGCAGAGATTTTGAGAACTTAGCTTTGTGGATGTGAAAGTTTAACAGTAGCTGTAGTAGTAGCAGCAGGCGTAGTGTTGTGATTATATCATCAAGACCATCTGTAGTAGCAGCACTAATAGCAGTTTAATGGTAGCAGCAGTTTGTCTTAAGAGTAGCTGTAGACCACATATTTGCAATTTTGGTTGGAGTTGTATTAAGTAGTAGCAGTATTACTAGGATAATAGTAGCAGTAGTATCATTAGTAGTAGCAGTGTTTTGATTGTATCATAGAAATGATAATAGTGTTAGCAGGAGTTGTATTAAGTAGTAGCAGTATTATTAGGATTATAGTAGCAGTAGTATCATTAGCAGCAGCAGTGTTTTGATTGTATCATAGAGATGCTACTGTAACAGTGTTAGCAGCGCTCCTGTGATGCAGTGTTCACTGACTCTTAGTCTGCTTGTGTTTGCAGTAGTTGAACCCACGGTACCTCCTGCTGATCCTACCCCTGACCCTCCCAGGACCCCCCCTCCTCCCGACACCACCCAACCTGAAGCCGAGGAGAAGCCTGTAAAGAACTCCCAGTATAACCTGAGGTAACACGCAGGAGATAATGGACTTTGTATACCTTGATTCCCTGTTCTGCTCATGTTTTTGTTTTTTTACAGACTTTATTACCAATGCAGAATTATTACAATACAAAACGTCAATGGAGTATTATACTACAATGTTCACAGAAATATACTCTGTTCTGTCCATGTGTGACTCCTCTGTGTTGTCCTCTTTCAGGTCGTGTGGTTGTACTGAGTCTTGTATTTCAGACCTGGGGGGGTCAGACTGGTTCCGCCAGCGCTATGACCCCAAACAGCAGCCCATCCTCTTCCGAGACAACAACAACTTTGACCCTAAAGCACTCAGATGGTGGCTGGTAAGGACAAAATGCAGGAATAGTGCATATTCTAATAATGTTTATTTCATTTTATTTTATATGGCATACTATGACTTTTTATGACATACTATACTATGACCTTTTTTTCGACATGCTATACTATGACCTTTTATGGTTTTTCCGGCACGCTATACTATGACCTTTTTATGTTTTTTTCGACATACTATACTATGACTTTTTTTCCGGCATACTATACTATGACCTTTTTTGACATGCTATACTATTTCCTTTTTTGTTTATTTTCTTTTTTTCCACATTCTGTACTATGACTTTTTTTCCACATCCTATACTATGACCTTTTTATGGTTTTTTCGACATACTATATTATGGCTTTTTTCCCGACATAATATACTATGACCTTTTTGTGATTTCTTTCGACATACTAAACCATGACTTTTTTCGACTATATTCTGTACTATGACTTTTTCTCGAAATACTATACTATGACCTTTTTTTCGACATGCTATACTATGACCTTTTTGTGTTTTTTTCGACATACTATACTATGACCTTTTTATAGTTTTTTCGACATACTATGCTATGAATTTTTCTTCGACATACTATACTATGACGTTTTTCGACATACTATACTATGACCTATTTGTGTTTTTTTTCTGACATACTTTATTATGACCTTTTTATGTTTTTTTCGACATACTATACTACGACTTTTTTTTCCGGCATACTATACTATGACCTTTTTATGGTTTTTTCGATATACTATACTATGACTTTTTTCAACATGCTATACTATGACCTTTTTGTGTTTTTTTTCTGACATACTTTATTATGACCTTTTTATGTTTTTTTCGACATACTATACTACGACTTTTTTTTTCGACATACTATACTATGACCTTTTTTGTGACTTTTTTCGACATGCTATACTATGACTTTTTTCGACATACTATACTATTTTTTTAGATTTATTCGACATAGTATGCCTTTTTTTTGACCTACTATACTATGACCTTTTTTGTGATTTTTTTTTCGACATACTATTCTATGACTTTTTTTACGACATACTGTACTATGACCTTTTATGTGTTTTTCGACATACTATACTATGACCTTTTCTTTTTTCCGGCATACTATACTATGACCTTTTTATGGTTTTTTTCGACATACTATACTATGACTTTTTTTTCGACAACCTATACTATGACTTTTTTCAACATACTATACTATGACCTTTTTTGTGATTTTTTTTTTCCGACATACTATTCTATGACTTTTTTTACGACATACTATACTATGACCTTTTTTTCGATGTACTATACTATGACTTTTTTCGACATGATATACTATGACCTTTTATGTGTTTTTCGACATACTATAACCTTTTCTTTTTTTTGACATACTATATTTTGACCTTTTTTCGAAATACTATACTATGACTGTTTTTTCCGGTATACCTTTTTACCTATGACCGGCATACCTTTTTACCTATGACCTTTTTATGTTTTTTTCGACATACTATACTATGACTTTTTTAGATTTATTCGACATAGTATGCCTTTTTTTTGACCTACTATACTATGACCTTTTTATGTTTTGTTTAACATACTATACTATGACCTTTTTTTCGATGTACTATACTATGACTTTTTTCGACATGATATACTATGACCTTTTATGTGTTTTTCGACATACTATAACCTTTTCTTTTTTTCCACATACTATATTTTGACCTTTTTCAACATACTGTACTATGACCTTTTATGTGTTTTTCAACATAATATACTATGACCTTTTCTTTTTTTCGACATACTATATTATGACCTTTTTTAGTTTTTTTTTTCGATATACTATACTATGACCTTTTACAACATACTTTACAATGACCTTTTTTGTGATTTTTTTCCACAAACTATACTATGACCTTTTTCGACATGCTATACTATGGCCTTTTTGTGTTTTTTTTCGACATACTATATACTATGACCTTTCTTTCGACATGCTATACTGTGACCTTTTTTGTGAATTTTTTTTTTCTACATACTATACTATGACCTTTACGACATACTTCACAATTACCTTTTTTTGTGATTTTCGATATGCTACACTATGGCCTTTTTGTGGGTTTTTTTCGACATACTATACTATGACCTTTTACGACATACTTTACAATGACCTTTTTTGTGACCTTTTTCGACATGCTATACTATGACCTTTTATGTGTTTTTCAACATACTATACTATGACCTTTTCTTTTTTCCGGCATACTACACTATGACCTTTTTATGTTTTTTTTAGGGCTGTCAATCGATTAAAAAATTTAATCTAATTAATTACATACTCTGTGATTAATTAATCGAAATGAATCGCATACATAATTAACGGTGCCTGAACCGATACTTTTTAAGAAAGTAAAAAAAGAAAAGAAAAAAAAGGGTACTAAACAACAGTTGGTGACATTAAAGAAGGCTTGTTTATTGCTAAGGCCAATATGGTCAAAATTAAATGATTTAATAATAATGTATAACAATAACAATAACTTATTTCACTATTAAATTGCTGTTGAACGACAAAAACAACCACTAGATGGGAAAAGGACATTTACAACAACTTCAAATGCACCATGAGGCTGTAGTTTACCAGTTTCATTGAACGCACCGTCTGTGTTGTTTTTCCGACGGCAGCTTCACATACCAGTGCTGAATCCTCTACAGTAAAACACAATCAACTTTACACCGTTTAGCATTAGCTGTCAGCATTTTAACCGTGTTTAATCCAGCTACTAGCTAGTGGTAGGCTAACGTTAGCTGCAGTCGAGTATAGTTTTAACTAGCGTCGCGTGCAGTGGCGTTTGTGTTGCCTGTATGGTCTGTTTCAGAGCATCAGAGAGAAGCGCAGACATATCAGTGGCACCAGATTTCGGTAGTCAGGGTTGGCAGGAAGAAGATTTTTACAAGTAAATGTTCCAGTTAATGATCCAGGCAGCACATTCTCGTCTCCCTCCTTCATTTTACAGTTGAATGGTGGCTAGGACGGCTCCGGGTCAAACGTCAATATGGAATGGATTAATCTGCGTTATTTTTTTTAACGCGTTATTTTGACAGCCCTAGTTTTTTTCGATATACTATACTATGACCTTTTTGTGATTTTTTTTTTTTTTCTACATACTATACTATGACCTTTTTCCACATGCTATACTATGACCTTTTATGTGTTTTTCGACATAGTATACTATAACCTTTTCTTTTTTTCAACATACTATATTATGACCTTTTTATGTTTTTTTTTGATATACTATACTGTGGCATTTTTGTGTTTTTTTTCGACATATACTATGACCTTTTTGGGATTTTTTTTTTTTTTTTTTCTACATACTATACTATGACCTTTTACGACATACTTTACAATGACCTTTTTTGTGATTTTTTTCCCACATACTATACTATGACCTTTTTTTCCGACATACTATACTATGACTTTTTTCGACATACTATACTATGACCTTTCTTTTGACATGCTATATACTATGACATTTAGTTTTTTCGACATGCTATACTGTGACCTTTTTTGTGAATTTTTTTTTTCCACATACTTTACTATGACTTCTAAATTACCTTTTTTGTGGTTTTCTCGACATGCAATACTATGACCTTTTTTTCGACATACTATACTATGACCTTTTTCGACATGCTATACTACGACCTTTTTGTGTTTTTTTTCGACATACTATACTATGACTTTTTTTCTGACAAACTCTATTATGACTTTTTTTATTTATTTATTCGACATGCTATACTATGACCTTTTATGGTTTTTTCTATGATGTTTTTTTTTACATACTATACTATGGCCCTTTTGTGTTTTTTTTCAACATGCTATACTATGACCTTTTTTTCCGACATACTATACTATGACTTTTTTCGACAACCTATACTATGACTTTTTTTTCGATATGCTATACTATGACCTTTTTTGTGATTTTTTTCGACATACTATACTATGACTTTTTTCAACATGCTATACTATGACCTTTTTGTGTTTTTTTCGACATACTATACTATGACCTTTTTTTCCACATACTATACTATGACTTTTTTTTTCGACATGCTATACTATGACCTTTTTTGTGATTTTTTTCCACATACTATACTATGACTTTTTCCACATACTATACTATGACCTTTTTGTGTTTTTTTCGACATACTTTATTATGACCTTTTTTTTCTACATACTATGCTATGAATTTCTCTTCGACATACTATACTATGACGTTTTTCGACATACTATACTATGACCTATTTGTGTTTTTTTCGACATACTATACTACCTTTTTTGTGATTCTTTCCACATACTATACTATTACTTTTTTCGACATACTATACTATGACCTATTTGTGTTTTTTTTCGACATACTTTATTATGACCTTTTTATGTTTTTTTCAACATACTATACTATGACCTTTTTTTTAAATTTTTTTCGACATACTACCCATGACTTTTTTTCGACTATATTCTCTACTATGACTTTTTTCGACATGCTATACTACCTTTTTTGTGATTCTTTCCACATACTATACTATTACTTTTTTTCCACATCCTATACTATGACCTTTTTTCGACATGCTATACTACCTTTTTTGTGATTCTTTCCACATACTATACTATTACTTTTTTCCACATCCTATACTATGACCTTTTTATGTTTTTTTTGACATACTATACTATGACTTTTTTCGACATACTCTACTATAACCTTTGTTTTTTTCGAAATACTATACTACGACTTTTTTTTCGACATACTATACTATGACCTTTTTATGTTTTTTTTCGACATACTATACTATGACCTTTTTATGGTTTTTTCGACATACTATGCAATGAATTTTTCTTCGACATACTATACTATGACGTTTTTCGACATACTATACTATGACCTATTTGTGTTTTTTTCGACATACTTTACTATGACCTTTTTTTTTTTTTCAACAAGCTATACTATGACCTTTTTTTAGATTTTTTTCGACATACTACCCATGACTTTTTTTAGATTATATTCTGTACTATGACTTTTTTTGACATGCTCTACTACCTTTTTTGTGATTTTTTTCCACATACTATACTATTACTTTTTTCCACACCCTATATTTTGACCTTTTTATGTTTTTTTTTGACATACTATACTATGACTTTTTTCAACATACTCTACTATAACCTTTTAGTGATTTTTTTTCCACATACTATACTACGACTTTTTTCGACATACTACACTATGACTTTTTATGTTTTTTTCCACATTCTATACTATGACCATTTTTGTGATTTTTTTCCATATACTATACTATGACTTTTTTCTTTATTTTTTCAATATACTATGTTATTATTTTTTTCGACATGCTATATTATGACTTTTTTTCCGACATACATAATATACTATGACTTCTTTAAGATTTTTTCGACATGCTATACTATAATTTTTTTTCCGACATAGCTATACTATGACCTTTTTTTTAATTTTTTTTGACATACTACCCATGACTTTTTTTGATTATATTCTGTACTATGACTTTTTTCAACATGCTATACTACCTTTTTTGTGATTTTTTTCCACATATTATACTATTACTTTTTTCCACATCTTATACTATGACCTTTTTATGTTTTTTTTGACATACTATACTATGACTTTTTTCAACATACTCTACTATAACCTTTTTTGTGATTTTTTTTCCACATACTATACTACGACTTTTTTTCAGACATACTATTCTATGACTTTTTTCAACATGCTATACTATGACCTTTTTTATGATTGTTTTTCGACATGCTATATAATGACTTTTTTTCCGACATACTATACTATGACTTTTTCATGGCATTCGTATGTCATACTATACTGTCTTTTTTATTACATCCTTTGGACTTTTTATGACTTTTTATGATGTACCATACTCTGCCTTTTCATGACTTTTTTATTACATACTATACATCAGAATCATAAAAGGTTTTATTGACATAATAAGAAAACTTATGTGGAATTTGCCTTTGTAAAAGGTGCATACATAACCATATTAAATATAAATATAAAATAAACACACGTTCATGACTTTTTTATTTCAATTTTATAACATACTATACACACACACACATTTTTATTACAGCATGCCTATTTTTTATGTCATCATATGTATTTCATATTTCTTTTACTAACATTTTATACTACAAGCAATTGTTAAACTGCAGATAACCATTACATCTATATTGATGCCTTACATTAGCAGTTTATCAAATCACCCAAAGAAGTTTTAAAAAGCATTGTAAATAAATAAGATGAGCAGGTGAGACTTTCTTTAGTAACTGAATGTGGTTTGAGAGCAATAATAAAGTCTGAGCTCCTATACAGAAAATGATTGCAAGCTGCACACTGTAAGTGACTTGACAGCACTTAATTGATGTGTCAAAACAGAGTTGTTAAATCAGCTGAATCACAGAACAAAGTCTATTCTTAGAAGATCAAAGGAAGAATTTGTAATATACTGCATGATGGTCATACAAGTGTTTCAGTGAATAGTCAGGACCATTATTGAAAATGAAAAATCTGTATTTTCAGAGCATAGAAATGTAAAAAATGAAATTGGTTTTAGTAGAAACTGTCAGCAGTCTGGATGAAGAGACAAATGCCTGAGTCTTTTTCCTACTTTTATAGATTAAGTCTTGCTGCAGAAACCATTAGTAGATTAAAAGGGGCAGTGGAGGGGGTGGAAATGTTGCTGCTGACATCATCAGTCTGATCCAAGTGGCAACCTCCGGTGCAGAAAAATGAAGCCAATGTGAAAGTGCAAAAAACTGCAGTTCATCAAGTGACCACTTAAGGCTGGCTCCAAAAGGAAGTCAATCTCCATAGACCCCAATGTTAAAATGCCCACCTTTACAGCAGAATTAAACATGTTTACATCCTGGAACATAAAATGATTTTGGTCTCACAGGAGTCGAGCATAGACTGTAGGCTTCATTCGGCCCACCTCAGCTCCATCCTCGCTCCACCTCTTTGCCCATTTTTGGATTAGCTGCAACAGGCCCTGCCAAGATAGCAACGCCATGAGCCACCAGAGCCGCACAATTTGAGCTTCCTTTTGGCCTTTTAGAAACCTATGGGTGACGTCACGGAGACTTTGTCCATGTTTATACAGTCTATGGTCTGATCCAAAACCTTTACAGGCTAAAACAAAAATAAGTGATCATTTTTTTTATGTAGCTCGACTTAATAAATCTGTATTCAAAAATAATGCAACACATGCTCCACTTCTCCACAGAATCTTCAGCGGTCCGGTAACAACGACCAGACTCTAAATGAAGTGATGTTAGATATGTTCAAGGTCATTTCCCCACCCACTGTGGACTTCAGGCCCCTCTCCTCCCGTTGCCGTAGTTGTGCAGTGGTTGGCAACTCCGGCAACTTGCGGGGATCGGAAAACGGCAACCTGATCAACTCCCACGACTACGTAATCCGGTACGTATGTCTACACACATCTTACCCTCCTCTTCATTCTCTTCCTCCTCATCTTCCTCACTTTTCTCCTCCACAGGATGAACAAGGCGCTGACTCGAGGATTTGAGAAAGACGTTGGGAATCGGACAACGCATCACTTCCTGTACCCGGAAAGTGCGGTGGACGTTGATCATGGCGTCAGCCTCGTCCTGTTGCCGTTCAAACTGAGAGACCTGGAGTGGCTGACCAGCGCGCTGTCCACCGGCCAAGTCAAAATGTATGAAATATAGATACAAATACACTCAAAATGTAGCAAATATAAAGAGAAATACACTCAGTTGTTTGTTTTAGTCAGGTGTGCCTAAAAAACTAATGCAGTCTAATACAACCGTCCTGCAATAAATCCTGAATGAATGAATCATGAAGGTTGTAATGTTCAATTTTTGTTGAAATTGTTTGTTTCAAAAATCCAAAACATTTACAAAATTGTTTCAAAGATCTAGCAAATATGTAAATGAAATAGACACAGATTACATGAAACATTTACATCAGAAGTGGCAAAATGACTCGATAATATGTTTGTATTATATATCATTTTGATGTCTTTATAAATTATATTAAATATACATTCGGAATATATTCAAAATTTAAAACTGTATACAATATATATACATAGTTACTTGAAATATACACATATGAAGCATTTACATCAGACAGGGCAATATAAATATAAATAGGAATTTATTCAAAATCTAAAAAATAAACAAGGAAATATGTTCATAATGCAGCAATTATTTGGAGAATATATTTGAAAAACATCAACATCATCAACAACAAAGGGAATATATATATATAGAAATACATAGTATTTAAACAAGTATTACAAGACACATAAAAAGTAAATTGTATTTTACAGAAATGTTGTGTGTATATATATATATATATATATATACCTTTTTATATATTATACAAAAACATACTAGACTGGATAGTATACTAATGTAAACATACAGTAGATCAATTCTCACAGCTACTGTATATTCTAATATGCAATACTTGAAGTATATTATGACGTGTGTGTGTGTGTGTGTGTGTGTGTGTGTGTGTGTGTGTGTGTGTGTGTGTGTGTGTGTGTGTGTGTTCAGGACCTACATGAGGGTTAAAGACCGAGTGCAGGCTGATAAAGACAAGGTAAAGAAATGCCCCATCATGCTCTCTGTATACAGTCTGTTGTTGTTACTGCCTCTGCACTGTTTACATTCTTTTTTTGTTTCGAGAAAGAGAAAGTTTTGACTTCAGCTCTTCAGTTTCAGTCTAGTTTTATATTTTTCAGTTCTGATTTTAATGTTTGCATCAACATTAAAGATATAATGTGACATTTTGACAAATGTTTGATAAATTGATTTCTTTGGGTGTATCAAACATTTTACCTTTCATTCCTCCCATCTTAATACTTTATTAGTTATTGTTTTAAAAATGATCGTATCTTCCTTTAACTACTATAACCATACAGCTAATAATTTAAATAATTCAAATGTAATGCCTCAGTAATAGTGAAGAAAAGAAGCCAAAGCAACATTTCACATACATTTTTTGATTTGAGTCCATATAGTTTAGTTTAGTCTGTTAGTTGAGCTGTTTTCAGATTATTTATTTATACTTATGAAACCAAACTGCAGGTGCTTATCAAGTGCTTATAAAAACACAAAATATGTTAAATCTGTCAGATATATATATATATATAAAGTGATGATTGAGAGGGATTGCTTGTGTATTAGTCTATACATTGTTTTTTAGGAAAATGCTACATATTATACCTTTAAACACGACCATATAATAATATAACACTGTATATGCTATGTGTGTGTAGGTTCTGGTGGTGAACCCAGTGTTCTTTAAGTATGCTAACGATCGTTGGACCGAGGGTCACGGTCGCTACCCGTCCACCGGCATGCTGGCCATCATCTTCGCTCTGCACACCTGTGACCAGGTAGGAGGGAGGGGGGCTGAACCTGTGTCTTCATCTCTGACACCAAACATACTACACAACATTTAGTCAACTTCATTTCAGTCAAACTTGTCATTCTATATACTGTAGTAATGCAGCGGAGAGCAAAGATCGTTGCGAAACTTGTTGCTACATTCAGGGACACTGAGACATTTGAATGACCAAATTCACATCCTTGAATGAATGAATGAAGAAATTTATTTCAGACATATCAAAATAATCCAAACAAAACATTACACAAAAATAAAAACCAACATAGACATGTCTGAAAAGGAGTAGGAGGAAGTATACACTTATTTAATCCTACCCCTTTTCCATAACTCAATAAATGATTGTAATTGTTATTTCATTTAACACATACGTCATATTAACAATTATCTTATTATATATAACCTATATATCTACTATACATATAATCGCACATAAATACATACAAATACACCTACACTTCTTTCATATCCATGTTTGATTATTTTTGTATCCTTGAATGCACCTCGAATAGGGAGTTTTCAAACAGTCTTTGCTCCTAAATGCATTAACATGCCATGAGAACAGAACTGACAGAAAGATAAAGTTAAAGAGCATCATCATCATCATCATCATCATCATCATCATCATCATCATCATCATAATGTACCAGAGTAAGTCTTCACACGTCACTTTTAAAACAAATGCAGAATATGTTTAGTGACAGTACAGCATGCCATACTTTGTTTTGTAGTGCGTCCCAGTATATTATGTTGCAGTATGTCATGGCATCACTTCCTATACGTGGTCAGGTGTCGGTGTTTGGTTACGGCGCTGACCAGCAGGGGAACTGGCATCACTACTGGGAGGACAATCGCTATGCTGGAGCCTTCAGGAAGACTGGAGTCCACAGTGCCGACTTTGAAACGCAGATCATCCACCGGCTCGCCAAGGAGGGCAAGATCAGTCTGCACCTGGGACAGAAGCTCCGACCTACTGACCCACAGACAAGCCTACAGACCTTTTGATCTACAGACTGACCAACATATAGACCAACAGACATGTTGGCCAACCGACAGACCTAAAGACAGATCTGCTGACTGACAGACCAATCTGCTTACTGACCAGCAGATCATTCACCACTTAATTGTTTTGACCAAGAACCAGCTACATCTCATCTGGTACTCGACTGAGTCTGGTTGCTTGCGGCACACCAGGCTGCCACGGCTTGTTTCGGGAGTGGGGGGGGGGGGATTTGGACACACTGACAAGATCACACAATACACGTCGATCATCACGTTTGCCTTGAGTCAGACATTCAGGCATGATTGAAGCCGCTGTTGGGCATCAATATTTGAACATACCTGGATTACCTGTGGACGGAGTCTTCTGGGGACTGTTGGGTGGGGTTCAGATTTCCTCCCTCTGCAGACTCTTGCTGGTTGGAATGAGTTCTAGCTCAACTTGAACATACAGACTGTTTATCGGGACCCTCCACTGTACAAACAGACCTGCTGTCTGGGACTGCGAGGAAGGACCACACAAGTTTTGCTCTGAGCGGGAAACAAACAGAGACTTTTTATATATTTTTAATAGATTTTATTGACTATATACAGGGATAACCTCTTTTTTTAATCAAAGCACTTTGCCCTGCAGAAGAAATGGAACTAAGAGGCCATGTTGTTGCTTCTCTGTCCAACCACATTTCAAGGAATTATATATTTTATATCATTTATAATCCATCCATTTATTCTAACTGAATCTTAATGCAAACCGTCCTGAACTGTCGCTTACTGTCCTGACAGACTTACGTTTTCTTTCACATCTACAGTTTGGGAATGTAGGCCAATGACACTTCCTGTCTCGACCATATATGGCGCTGGAGGCAGTGAGTGGGGGAGCCTGTGTGAGGTTCTCAGCCTGTGTTTGAGCTTCTCCATGTGGTCCAGGATGATTCAACAGTCTGCAGGTCTTTAGCTGATTTCACTGACTAAAGCAGGAACATTTTAATTAGTATTTGATGTGTATGATGTGTGATGTGAAGGACTAGTTTTTTATACTCCAGTAGCTGACAAAGGTAATGGTGAGCTGTAAAGGTAAACTCTACAACAACTTAAGATGTGAATCAGTGAGTAAAGCTGTAGACTGTTGAACTTCATGGTCAGACGTAATGTAAGTATGTGAGTCACAGCTCAGCTGATGGGAACGACAAGGACGAGTAGACCCTGCACGACTTTTAACTAAAGATTTATTAAACAAAACATAACAAAGTCAAACAATCGAGCAACACGACCAGTGTGTGCGGTGCATGGATGAGTGGAAGATGTAGTGCAATGGAAGTCCAACCAAAAAGAACCAACCATATGAATGAAGAGAGACTGCCCAGTCAAGCAGGTAGCAGAGGAATCAGCTGTCTGCTGGACTTCCTCTTAAAGGGAGACGACAGCGTGCAGAGGGCTGTCACACCTGTAACTGTGAATGTACAAAAACTGTTGTTGATTGTCAATCATTGTCATTGTCAACAGTCGACTGAATGTTTGTGGCTCTATGAGGAGTTTCAGGACGTTATCACACTGAGAATGTTGGAGTCTAAATCTGAGATTGATCGTCCGTCTTAGATTGGTTACGTAGTTTCTTTCAGCTGTGCTTTGGTTTTGCATGAGGGCTACTCCGCGTAATCCTGTGTTTGGAAGAGAAACCTATATCGGCGTAATCCAAGCATACATTTTGGCCTTCACATGGATGGTGAGCACATCCACTCATGGTAGATAATGAAGTTTGCATCCAGCAGCCACGCATCTGAGAAAAAAAGTATAATTTGCCCTTAAGAACGCATGAAAACACTTTAACATTATCATGTTTAGTTGACGAAAATGAATACATTTTGTCATAGTTTTTGTTTTCAGAGGTCACTTTTTAATAGTTTTTTTACCTCATTTTTATTGCGTAAAAAGGTCAACAAATATTTTGTCAGTTTTTGTTTTTTAAAATGAACATAGGTATTTACTTTGTACAAAATCTGAAAATTTGAAAAGAAAGATATCTCACGCTGTAGCTCCTAAATTAGTTATCCTCCACTGCCTTTGCTGGTAACAGTAGCTAATGTTACTGGTTTTAAAAAAAGGAGATTTATTGACTAAATGCATCCACAATCTGACTGAAAATTAGATTTGGGGTTAACCTTACATCACAAAGTACATGAACAATGTTCATATTGCGGCTGTTTGTCAACGTGTGCGAATGGGTAAAATCAAGTATATTAGCGCTCTAACTTTAGTTGTTTACTGTTCTGACTAGCAGTAGATCTTCAAACTTCAGCTTTCTTATCGCTCATTATCTTGCTAAACATGCCACAAACATGGAGTCAAGGTTTCCAGTAGGATTACAAATAGTTTCATGACTGAACAGGCACCGAGATGAGGCTACCACTTTCAGGTTGAAACAGGTATGGGATTGGGAATACTCCATTTCCAGATTTAGACCAACCTGCCAGTGTGAAATCGCTCTGTAAAGAGCTCAGTCTGCTTCAAACAAACTTGGTTGTACAACCTTTAAGGGCCAGGGATATGGTAGAAAAGAATTAGAAGTGTTAATAATAATAATAATAATAATAATAATAATAGTTGTTGTTCCGAACAGCATCACTGGAAGGCAGAGTAAAAAATCCTGCCATCACAGACTGCTCCTGGCTGCATCCCATTGCCTCCCTGAGCCCTGTCCAACACAGCTGTCTTTGGTGACAAAAGTTGACGGATGCAGCTGTCGGAAAGGGAATTTTAGACGATCCAACAAGCACTTTATTTGAAGCAGACTGAGGCCTCTATAAATAATCATAAATGCTGAATTATAATCTGGAAGCTGTTGCTCTGATGTTATCTTTGCTGCATTTAGAGTTCTACCTGGTTTGTCTGGAACAAGTCAAATGGTCTTTTAAAACCCGCCTGCTGAGTCATCTAAAGCTGCAGTTTAATCTGAAACATCTGCTTGTTTTATAGGTTTTTTTGCTGAGATTTAACACTTTCTTGGCTTCTCGAGGAAAAACCTCCTGCTGGTAAACTGGGAAACTATCCACTTAATGAGGAACATTCAGCCACTAGCAGCCCTCCAGAGTCCTGAGCTGGCCTAAACATCCAGATGACAGGTTTTGGAATTTGCAGACTAAGTTATAGTAAAAAGATGAACTTCCTTACACTGAAAAAAAAAAAAAAACCTAAACTGTGCTAATTAGATTTCCTGCTGTTTGGAAATTTAGAGAGTATTACCATCAGAAATGTAGGAAAGTGCAGATGAAATCAAATCAACAAATCATGTTGTATGACGTACATATGTTATTATAGCTTTTCACTACAACCTGCTGTTCGTCAATCCATCCATTCATTCAGAGTTACCAAACAGAGAAGCACTGTGATATTTTAAAACAACATAAACCCACCACTGTTACTTTCAATGAAATAAAAGCACATGAAACAAACTGAGGTTTATTTTTTTTTTTTTTTATCAAAAGCTAGGAGGTAAATGTTGACACAATCAAACCCAGATGAGAAACATTCTGTTGAGAAATTTGAGGTCTATAAAAGTTCTTCCTCATGGCAGTGTAATGCTGTCACCATGATGAAAAAATAAGCTCAGATTTCAGTCTAAGGTTGTTTAAGGTCATGTTATTATGACTTTTATGTTTCGTTATCACTAGATACCAAATGATTCTGTTTCAACAAGAAACGTTTTGTTTTTACTACAAATCACTTTATCAAACTCCTCGTCACGTATGTAAAAACAAAAAAAGTGTTTATCATATAAGATAAAATGATAAGTTATGTAAAAGAATTATTTGGTATGTACTGATAACAAAAAAATGTGTCATATCATAACAAATCTCTTGTTATAATGTGAGAAAAAAATGACGTTTTCATGAGAAACTGAGCAAAAATATTACGTAATAGCGTCAGTAACTCGCTGCCGTACTTCCTCACTGAGGCGTCGTAATATCTTGTGACATCGAAGGCAGCTGGAAGCATCAGCTGTGTCCCATTTCAGGCTCCACCTCCTCTGAATTTATCCTTTGGTCTTCAGTATTGTGCTCTGGTCACTTGCTGGACCTTGTAAGCGCCGCCCCTCTGAGGAGGCGGAGCCTGAAATGGGAGAGAAGTGCTGATGGATCTCCACAGGATCAATAACATTAAAAACATTAGAAAATTAAATTAGAAAAAAGTTGAAGTTAAACTTCAAAATAAAAGTCAAGTGGATTGTTGTACTTTGAAGTGAAGTATTTGTGCGTTTAAATAAAATATAATTTTTAATTAAAAATAAATAAATAAATAAAAGTATCGTCAACAATCAGACTTCAATGGTTGCCGATCGGTTTGTGCGAGGCAGTCTCCATGGTGACATCATTACATGACCAGAGCTACATAAAGATCTAGTCTGGGGTCTGTTGCACAAAACCAGGATAAGGGATTAAGCCGGGATATTCCAGTTATCCTGGATGAATTTAGCCCTGACTTGGTTGCACAAAAGCAGAGGCACCTAAGTTACCATGGAGATTTATTAATTTATTATATTTTTGTATTCTGTGCAGCTAGCCTGCTGATTTATTAATCCTGCTGCCTTTTCTGTTCACTCAGCAGTGGTTTTACCTTATTATTATTATTATCAGCCTGCATTAAAATACAACAGGTGCATATTGCTGTTCAGTAAAGCACTGTTATATAAAGTTGTTAGAAGTTTGATGAATATATTACGGCAGTTGTTGAGATAATTCGAAAAGGCTGATACAGTTGCAAATGTGTTTTAAATGAAGTCAGCGATTAAGAATAATATATAAAGTGCTAGACACGTGTTAGTGGTTCCAACAATGGCAGACTGGTCAGGGACAAATACACCATTAACTATTTTAGTTGATTTATTTCTTTTAGTATTCTTTAACAAAGGACCATGTATGTTCCTCTTCCATGTGCACTGTATTTGGCATTCTTAGCACAAAATTTGTGTTCTCTCCAGTGAACTGGGACTATAATTTGGGAGGATTGAACAATTATTATAGGTTTTCTCTCTCTAATTATAGTCTTAGTTCACTGGACCAGTAACTATAGCTCGATGGTATTTTTTGCCTCCAACGGCGCCTTCCAGGCAGCTAACCCTAACCTTAACCCTAAACATAACCATTGCCGCGCTGCCTGGGAGGAGACGTTGAGACACCAAAGAACATAACTATATAGTTGAGGCTACTGTACATTCATGAAACAACAGGGAGAGGACACTTCAATGGTTTTTGACCTTATATTTTGCTGGGGGGAAATAACTGATGAATACACTGTGTTACAGTCATGTTTAAAGTGTGTATTAAACATATCACTTAATTATCTTTATAGTTTCTAGATTTCAGAGTCTAATTTCTTCAGTCTTTATTTTCTATGTCCATATAGGCCTACTAGGAAGCAAAGCATACAATAAATAAAGAAGGAAACTGCCTCTGTAGAAAACTTAAAAATAAAAGTGTGACAGAAGCGGACCGACTGAATGATATATCTAAAAATATACATTTATGAACTACTGCTCTTAAATGAAACCATTTAAGGAGTTAGGCTAATTATTTCCACAAAAAACTGTTGTACACTTTGCCTGAAAAGCGAGCAGTGGGAGTAAATATATTCCTTAGGTAATTTATATTTTAGCCCATATGAGAGAGAGAGAGAGAAGGATATGTACACTTCACAGCATTGTAGATTAGTGGTTGTAATTGATGTTCATGGTACATTTCCTGCGTAACATTAGTCTTCTGCTCACTTTTAAGGCAAAGAGTACAACTGCTCATTTGTGCAAATAATTAGCCTAGCTTCTTGAATGGTATGGCAGTTTCAGTTCAGAGCAGTGGTCAGCTAATGTATATTTTTAGGCTCCTTACGCATTCAGTCGGTCCGTGATCGTCTGCCGCGCTTTCTCTCGCTGTTTTATAACAACGGCCGTGTTTCTTTTTTACAAATGTGTTTCACGTTGTCATAATTCCATATGAAGCTGCTGCTCACTATGTGTAAAGAATACACAATGCGCATTCTCCATTTTAGCATCAGTAAATCTGTGATCGATACTGTGGTCTATTTAAGAAAGCCGTGAACGTGCACTTATCCCAACTATGTACACCTGGCTTGACATAGCTTCACCTTCTCATCCTGGCTCGGCAAACGTGCAACCGATTAAGCCACGATGAGCGGATCACACTAAGTCAAGCTGCGCTTTTTCAGTTATCCTGGATTTTTTCATTCTACTTTTGTGCAACAGCCCCCTGGTCTAGATTCTTCACTAAGAAAAGGCAAGGTTGACAACATGAAATGAGACTGGACCGTTGATCATGTGAACTCAAAGGTTGCTGGAGCTGGTCAGGACCAGATTAGTCCAGTCCTGGGAGGTGGAGTAGGACAAAAACCTCAACGTCTGACCTGGTCCATCGCATATCAGGGGTTCAGCTTCTCAGTACTCATCTGGTTTGGTTCTGGTTCTCCAGGCTGACTGATGAGGTCTGGATCTGTACTGGTCCAGGGTCTGCACCGATCCAGATTCATGTCAGTCTGAGAGAACCTGGACGAAGGACGACGGAAACAAACCCTTCTGGTCCGGTTCATCCTCTATGTAACCATGCTGCACGCCCACACACAAACACACACACACACACCACACACACACTTTAGGGAAACTTTGACATAGAGTTCACACAACAATGCTAATTTTGGCACCAGATATATACATTAGTTTTAGTCACATTTAATTAAGACATATTAGTTTTGTGGCACACTTTTGTGAATTTCTATACAATTTAAAGCAACACCAAAGCACTTTTCCTCTTCGGTCCCCCTACAGGTTGGAAGCGGAATTGTCCATTACCGCTGTCTCATTCTCAACTACAGATCTGCTACCTGATCTGGCAAACTTGCATAGTGCGGTTATAGCCGATAGAGGGTCGCAAAGCGAATGCAGAAGTGCCGTTCACCTTGTTACGAGTTGATGAACCACTGAAACGATTTTGGAAACATTATTTTAAAGGTACAAAAGAATCTTTGGTGTTGCTTTAATGTCTTCTAAGTAATCTGAGGGTGCTTTCATACCTATAGTTCGGTAGACTCGGTACAATTCAGGGGTGAAGTTGCAACCTTGTTGGTTTGGTTAGCTTTCACACTACACTTTGTCAAATGCACCAAACACTGTAAACACACCATACGATCGAGACGGTCGCTTGTTTATTGGACAGAATATCCGAAACTCGCCGACACTTCTGATCTCAGAAATAACGGAGCAACACCAAATTTATAACGTCTCGGGTTTTCTGGTTCTGCTTTAGTGTTTCTAATATTTTAGAAGAAGGCGAACAATGAGCAGCTGATGGACAGTGAGTGAAGGAGAGAGACGATGTGTGCTCAGAACAGCTTATGGATCGGAAAGTTATCATCCCTATATAGTGTTGTACAGGTCCGTAAATTGTGTGCAAGATTGAAATTGCAGGCTAGTGAATGCTTTGTTTTTGGTTCACTTCCTGTATTTGGGTCGGATCGCGTTCTCACCTAAAGTGAACCGAACTCTAATTCACTTGGAAGCGAACCGAGCCCCCCGTTTTTAAGCGAACCAGAGTTTGTTTGTTTGATCCGCACCAGAGTTCAGATGAGCTTTCACACCAGCCCAAACTAACCGGACTATCTGACCAAACGCTCCATGGTTCGTTTTAAATGGACCTAACAAGGTTGGTGTGAAGGCAACCTCAGACTACAGTTTGTTGCCATGGTTACAGGTTCTCGTCTATCGCATTGCTAGTGAAAAAACACCGTTTACCTGTTAATAGAAGACTGTATAATAGAACCCACAGGGGAAGCACCAATCAGAGCGCAGGATGATGATACGTACCCACCAATCACTGTCCTCCTGTCCCAGGACCACCAGCACCTGTCCCTCAGAGAAGCTCAGCTCATCGTGGTGGTCAGCCTGGCAGTCGTACAGCGCTTCAACCCGGCGGCTCGTCGCACCCCGAGGCTGATAGACATGAGCAAATCACACTGAAAAATGTCCTACTAATATTAATAATAATGCATATTAATAATTACGGTATTAGAAAGTTACGTTTCTAAAAAAAATGCTAACTGTTACAATGAATTTAACTAGGTGGCTGCAAAGATTTATATAGTTGATTCTAAAGTGTTGCTACATGGTTGCTTAGGCATAAGTAGGTGGTTAGAGGGGGTTGCTAGGCGGTTGCTAAGGTGCTGCTGGAGTGTTTTGTGGTTTCAATGCTGATTCTAGGTGGATGCAAGGGAGTTAAAGGTTTTGAAGATCTCACCAATGATCTGCGAGGAAGTGGCTGGGGGGCGGGGCGTCTGCTGTCATTTTCAAAGCTCTGAGAACGGTGATTGGTGGGAGACCCGTTGGGAGGGGCTTTTCTGACAGGGTGCAGGAAGTGGGAGGAGCTACCGTCACTGTCTGCTCTCCGAAAACCTCAGAGAGAGAGAGAGAGAGAGAGAGAGAGAGAGAGAGAGAGAGAGAATGTAACTGTAGCTATTTCAATGTGAAGTTATTTAAATTATTTCATAGAGAAACAGAAAGACAATTATTTCTTTCAATTTACCGATATACCTTAGCAGATTGTGATTTTTTTTTATTTCTGTGTGAGAATGTTTTTTTCTACAATATTTTTGAGACAATATACATTTGCTTTAAAGAAAAAGGAAAAAAGATGGGGGGGAAATAACAAGAATATTGTAGCAGATAAGCAACTGGAAATGTAACTTGCACCTTTGAAATAAAGAAGGGCAACTAACAGTTATTTCTATTATCGATTAATCTGCAAGAAACTCAATCACTTTGATTAATTGTTTGGTCTACAATATGCCAGAAAAGATGCTCATTAAACGACTGATTATCAAAATAGCTGGCAATTCATTTTCTACAAATTTTGGACTACTCAATCGTTGCAGTTTTACAATAAAGTATAAAAAAGACAGCAAAACAAATACAATGACATCACAGATAAAAATGTAAACTAATCTGTTTAAAAAATTTGATTAAAGAATATAATTTACAGTCTAACCAGTGGAGGAGGAGTTGCACGGGGCCAATAAAAGTTAAAGCTCCTCGGCTGACACAGTTAGCTACCATTCATCATAGTTACACGTGATAGATTCATCAGACTCCAGACAGATAAAACAGATGTCTGGACAGGAAGTACCTCTTTCTGGTCGTTCAGTCAGCGAGCTGAGAGGAGAAGCTGGACTGGAAAGAGACAGACAGACAGACAGACAAGTTATTTTTATCTAGCCGACTACTCTGAACTGTATTTCATCCTGAGTCCACCAGAGGTCAGTACAGTTCTTTAAAAAAAATTGGGGGGGGGGCATTTTTGTGCATCTACTGTATCATTTTAGACACATTTCACCAAATTCAGGCAGACATATCTGGTATCTTTTGACCCTTTGGGATCTCACTAGAATTTAAAATAAAGTTTTGCGAGTTTAAACAAAGTTTGGACAAACAATACGATTTTGTAAAGATAAAGCCACTCAAAGTTCTTGTCAGGGGCAGTTTCATGTAAACTTATATAGCAGAGATTGAATAACGACATGGCATTTCAACAGGTTGAAGTAACTATTTTAGATAATGTCAGCCTCTACACAAGTATTTGAAATATAGTTACTATTTTATGACCAAACCTGCACAGCCATATCAGATGAGCTCAATAATCCTTCATCGACACTTAAAGGTGCACTATGAGTTCCTGCATGACGTCACTTCTGTTGACGTTCCAAGTAAATACAAAACAAAACAGAGCAAGCTCGCCCCTCCCCCCATGTTTCCGTAACTGTCATGACTAACTGACTAACTGTCACTAACCCCCACCCCCTCCCCCAACCATCTTGTCGGTGATTGGCTGGAACCTGTTTTGTTGTATTTTAGTGCACAGCCTGTCCCCCTACTGTTGTGTTGTCTCCCGAGACCGGGCTTTTTCACAGTGTATTCAGGGGGCAGGCAGCTAGCGGATCAAGGACAGATGCCTACGATTTGAGACAAAAATGAAATCACGCTGAAACCATGCAGGAACTCATAGTGCACCTTTAAAGTTGCAAATGTGTTCATTTTAATTGGTTTTACACTGGACGGTATTTGGTCCGTGTTCGTGTTGGTATTTTCTTATAAACAAATAAAAGAATAAACATAAATACCATGTTTTTCCCATTTTAAACCAAAAACAGCTGTTCTTCTGTTTTTGTTGTCTAAATAAAAAAACCAAGGTAAATAACGAGGCAATTTGTTTTTTTTCCAAATTCCCTTTTGTCAGTATTTCTTTTTGAATTGAAGAATGAAGAATAATAGACAGAGGACCAGGAAGTATATCAAATAAAAGCCTGATCCATTACAATTGATGGATGGACAGACAGACAGACAGACAATAGGCAATCTTCAACCAAAATTGGGCCAGTTATTTAACTTTTGGTTTTCCTCATTTTTGGTGTAAAAAGACCACTAGTATTTTAGTTTCTTTTTTCATTGGTTCAGAAGAAAACAAATCAATGTACACAGACCTATTTAACACTATTGTTTATAGAAATGGAAAATCCAGACAACCTGTCACCAATGTGACATCATTCTACTACAGATCCACTCAGAAGCCTTGCTCCCTTGGATGCGTTTATTGTAATCAAATTTAAATGCATGTTTAAATTCAGTGTGATTGTGTCTCAGATACTCACACACACTTCTTAAAGGAGGAGTCTGGACCGCTGTAGATCCTGGGACTGGTTGGCAACCCATAATCTACACACACACACACACACACACACACAGTTAATAACACAGTACTGTATCACTTTGACAGCTTAATTGCAGCGTGTCTCTCAGATGTTACCGTGCTTGCTGGACTCGGAGCAGCTCCTCTTGTGTCGGACGGCGATGGGAGGGGGAGGCGTTGACTTTCTGTTTCCTGTCAGAGGGAAGAAGACCTCCCCCTCTTCCTCCTCTTCCTCCTCTTCCTCCCCAACTCCATCCCCCCCAGCAGGAGGAGGAGGGGGAGGAACGTTTGGAGCTGGAGGACGACAGAAAGCAGAGATGGAGGAGTGATTTTTGTTTTCAAAACCTGGTCTTTACTTTGCAATTTAAGTTAATAAGTGAATAAAAACAGTATTAGTGTCAAAAAGTTGTTTTGCCATCATTGTTCTCTGTGAAGTTTGCTGGAAGTGATGTCATGTGGCATTTGTGGAGTAAGCACTGCGAAGGACTGTGTGTGTAGACCCAATTCATTCTGATGTGAAGAACCTGGACCTTACTTATTTCTAAACCCTGGCTACAGCCCTGGTCAGGCAGCAGATGGGAGCAGAAAACCACCTGGAAACATTACAGATATAATAAAACTCAGAACCAGAATCTGAGCTGACCTTTGACCCTGGGGGGCAGTGGCGGTGCAGGGGAGGACGGAGGAGGAGGAGGGGGACTGGAGGCGCAGCCAGAGGGCCGGCTGTGGAGCTCCATAGCCATGGCCAGCCTCCTCCCCACACTGAGCAGACCCCCTGCTCCTCCTGCTCCTCCAGATGAGGTTGGGGGAATGGGGATGGAGGAGGAGGTGGACTGACTGAAGCTGAAGGGCCGGGGGGTGAAGGAGAAGGAGGAGGACGAGATGGAGCGCTCCTTCTTCACCGGACCATTCTGAAACCGAAGAGGAGGAGCGAGAGAGCCACATCGGTAAACTAAAATTATTATCAGAAGGATTATTGTTGCAATAAATGGTTTAAACCTCAATGTCAGCGTACGGACTAAACTACAGTTTGGTAACTATATAAAACTAGCAAGGCTTCATGCACATTTACACACACATACAGTTACTGTATTATCCCAAGAAGCCAAAATAATATATCTGCTCAAGAAACATGCACAAATACTCAATAGCTGCGACCACGTACGAGCCTGCATCCATGCACTCATGCATCCCAAATTTCAGCCTCCTAGGGCGAAAACTGTGGCCGCCAAAGGTTGAGGACATTTTTTGTGCACAGACCGACCGAGCTACAGAGGTGCTAGTCGCACCTAAAAATACAAAAAATGGACTGCCACTATCCTAAAAAAACATTGTCATGTTGAAAATGACTTGTATGTGTTCAAGTATTCTTTTTGTGCTTAAATTGTGAAATATAAGACTTATTGGAACAAGCTTGGTGCATTCAGCCACTAAAGTAAAGCTTTAATAAAGTAGTAATAGTAGTATTAAAGTATCAAGAAAGGCGGATAATAATTAAAATATACTCTTTAATGTTATAGCACAGCTGTGTGCTGATGTTTTGCTTCTTGAACAAAGGAGGAATAAAGCAGATAAATCAGCAAGTTGTCAGTTGCCATGATTACCTTTTCATCAAAGTCATCGTCACTATCGTAGAGATCGTCATGTCGAAGCCTCCACTCGTACTCCACGTGGACGTGATGATCAAACTGGTTGGACTGGGCCTGCTGCAGCTGCACAAACACAACGCAGTTATGATAAATGTAACATGGACATCAATAGAGACGTGCAGCTTTGGAG
>NC_050188.1:297500-337500 GCF_008315115.2 Sander lucioperca
AGTTGTCCTGTCACAAATAAAGGCCTAAAAATGCCACAGACAAAATCTAAAAAACCAAACAAACAAAAAAATCTGTTGTGTGTGTCGCTAACGGCAGGTAGAAGCTTAAAATGACGGTGAGGATTGAACTCTTTCCAAACTCGACTAAACTAAGCTGAGAGGAAGGATTCTCTTGTTAGTGAGTCTTGCATAGTCAGAACTATCTCATACCGCGTATCATTCTGGGATAAGAAAAAATACACTCTGGCTTGTTTGCATTTCTTTAAACCAATCACAACACACACGTCTTGGGTGGCTATAAGTCCCGGATGCAGCAACGGTGCCCTTGCAAAATAGATACCGGAGATAATGGAAGGGGAAAAGAATGTCTGACATCCGGCGCGCGTCTCAGGCTTTATCCCAGCCATGTAAATCCTGTAAGCCAGACTACTTGTTAGCTAACAGGCCAGACATACCAGCAGGTCTGAGGTCCCCAGACTGTCCAGACTCAGAGACTGAATCCTGGAAACGTGGACCCCCATCTCCCTGTGGATCCCCGAACACTCGATACAGGTAAGGATGCCCAGATTGGTCGAGATCCATCCAGGATCTACAGAGAGAGAGAGAGAGAGAGAGAGAGAGAGAGAGAGAGAGAGAGAGAGAGAGAGAGAGAGAGAGAGAGAGAGAGAGAGAGAGAGAGAGCATTAAAGTGTATTGTCTCGACACATCCATTAGATGACTTTCAATGATATAAGCATTGAAAGTACAAGAAAGTGTTGCAACTGACTCATTATTGAATAATCTGTTATAATTTCCTTGATTAATCATAGTGAAAAATGTCCGTCACAGTTTCCCAGAGCCAGAGTTGACTTCTTGAAATTGCTTTTTTTGTCTGACCAACAGTCCAAAACCTGAATATATTTGGGATTGCTGGGTTTACTGTCGTAGAAGAGTAAGAAAAACAAAAGTTGAAACAAGGGAAGTTTCCAATTTTGTGACGGTTGACTAATTAATAATTCCCATAATCATTTAAACTCTATATGTGATGTTTTTAAGACTCATGTAATTGTTTTTATTATTTATATTTGTCACCTGTTTGTTGGTTGTCTAACTGTAAATGTTTTCATCAATGACACACCTGGTTAAATAAATGGTAAATGGTCTGCATTTATACAGCGCCTTTCTACCTTACCGGACAAACGCATTACAATTTGCCTCTCATTCACCCATTCACACACTCATTCATACACCAATGGTGGCAGAGCTGCTATGCAAGGTGCTGGCCTGCCCATCAGGAGCAACTTGGAGTTTAGTGTCTTGCTCAAGTTCAAAAATGCGGACAGGAGGAGCTGGGGATCGAACCGTGAAGCTTGTCGTTAAAGGACAACGATCATTAGATAAAATAAAGATGCATTGATTAAGTGATTTTGATTGATTGATTACCTGGAGCCCCGCAGTCACAGCAGCAGTTGTTTCCTGGCATCCGCCTGACGTCATCAGTGATGGCCCGGGTCAGATCCTCCACGCTGCTCTCCCCACAGCCTCCCCCTGTCCTCCCCCCGTCCAGAGCCACACTCAGAGCTTCCTGCTTACTGTTACTGAGCACCGAGATCCAGCTGAACACAAAGATTAACATAAACACATCTTAACACTTTTCATTTTTTTGATAATCAACATAATTACAGGATGACACCAGTATCAAACTTTACCAACAGCTCACCAGAATAAAGTTTATTTTTGACTTACGCCACACACTCAGCTTCATCCTCTGCCAGGAAGTGGTAGGTCCGATTATCTGGAGGATAAAGTGTCTTCTATTAATTACACACTTATATCAATCAATCAATCAATCAGGGCAGTCTTAGGCAGTTTCCTCAGTGTGTGTGTGTGAGTGTGTCTTACGAGAGATGAGGTCAAAGCATTTCTTGTCCTCTACACTGGGTTTAACCTGACAGGTGAGCAGGTTGAGTCTGGTAGGAGGTTTATTAGGCTGAGAGAAAGAATATTATAACTATAAGAATCATAACTTTAATGTTAAATGCCAAAGGTTACAGCTTATAATATTTCACGCACACATTTCTTTTTTTTTTTTTTATATCTATGCACACACACACACACTTGTGTACACACAGGTGAACTCACAGTAGCGTGTGCGATGGTCAGGTAACAGTTGTGAACTGAACATTTCCTTTTCTGCCACATTTTCCTCAACCTGAAACACAAACACACAGGCTTAGTCCCACTACTAATACTACTAATAATACTGATACTGATTGGTTGCGTTGAGCAGTTTAGTGTGCACGTTATTGTGTGTTTTTTTATTTAATGTTTTTTACCCGTCACTCTTCTTGTAGAGGAATCCTGTTCTTTCTGTCCCATACTGTTTGTCTCCCAGCAGCTGATGCATACTGTACACCTGCTTAGGTAAAGAGTCCTACACACACACACACACACACATTAATGACCTGCTGAACAGTATTATAATGTTAGTTTGTGTCACGTTTGTGTCTCTGACCTGCTCTGTGTGAACGACTGGCCTCAGCTGATCTCTGAGAGTCACAAGCTGCTTCTTCTCCTCCTCCTGACGCTGCTTCACCTGAACACACACACACACACAACAGCCCAACTGAGCCAAATGTGTATTTTAACTAATTCAGACTAACAAGCTTTTATCAGGCCAAAATTAGTTTTAATTTTAGATTAAGTTAAGTTTGTTTTTGCTACTGGCAGGCTCAGACTGTTATTATTATACGTGTCTGTCTACATTATGAAAAGATAGAGAACTTGCCGTTATCCTGCCATGCTTTCATGTGTAACTTACTAATGCCTGGTAAACACAGTAACGTTAACTTTAGCTAATAGCATTAACTTACCTCCGCTCTGTCTGCAGCTCTCCACTCTTTGAACAGCATTTTCCTTTAGCAAAATGTGCTTTGGTATAGGATTTCTTCTCCTATTTGGCTAGCAGGAGTAGCCTGACAAGCCAGACCCACATCAAGATGTTGGCTGCAAATTACATTTGCTGCCGCTAGGGTGCGTCTAGATTTCTAGGCTATAGCAGGAGTCATCCCGGTCAAGCTGACATTGTTACCCACATACTCCCAATCACTACACCAACAGCCTGCTAGCGCCCCCTGCATGCTGCAGTGGTTATTACAGACAATCATAAAGTGTACTTGTACCGTGTTCAGGACTCCATTCAGCTCCTCCATGTACTGCTTCAACCTCTGAGTGGTGGAAACACACTCCTGCAGGAAACTAGATACACACACACACACATGCAGCAAACTGGCATGGTTGTATTTAGTGTACTGTACTGTACTGTACACACTTATATCAATTACACACTTATCAATCAATCAATCAATCAATCAATCAGGGCAGTCTTAGGCAGCATCCTCATTGTGTGTGTGTGTATATGTGTGTGTGTGTGTGTGTGTGTGTGTGTGTGTGTGTGTGTGTGTTCTTACTTGTTGTGGCTGTGGTAGTGTTTGATGAGGTTCTGCAGAAGGTCAACTCCTCTCTTGGTCTTTATCTCGTTGACCTTAATCAGATACTGAGACAAAGAGAGAGAGGAGTGTATTTACTGGACAGAGAGAGGGCTGCATATTTTGTAAGTGATGGATTTGTTTCAGAGTAGTTGAGGAGCAGCAGGGTGAGGAGGAGGTTAAGAAGTGTGAGGAGGATCAGCAGGAGCAGAAGGAAGAGAAAGAAGAAGGATAAAGAAGAAAAAGATAAAAAGATGGAGGAAGAAGAAGATGACCGAGGAGGTAAAGGTGAAGGAGCAGGAGGAGGCTGGGTAAAAAAATGGAGGTAGAGTCACTGACCTCACACATGCTCAGTTGGAAGGAGCGTCTCTCCTTCTCCAGCTCCTCTGCAATCTCTCCTCCGCTGACCTCGGTCCTCACCATCCCATACTGACGAGCTAACTCCCTCTTCTCCTTCTCCACCTGTTTACTGCACATGTGTGAGAGAAAGAGATTATAAACTGTAACCTCAGACCTTTAACATTAAAAAATATTAACCTTATAGTTATAATATTTTCTCTCTCTCAGCCTAATAAACCTCCTACCAACCTGCTCACCTGTCAGGTTAAACCCAGTGTAGAGGACAAGAAATGCTTCAACCTCATCTTACGTTAGACACACACACACACACACACACACACACACACACACACACACACACACACACACACACACACACACACACACACACACACACACACACACATATTCAGGTTTGTCAAAATTTCAGGTTTCTGAAAACCATAATGATGATATTTACATGCACAAAAACCTGAACAGATAACAACAAGACAAATAATAACAAAGATACTGGTGTGCATGTAAACATGAGATAATCCTGTGTGATCATCACTCACAATCTGCTCTCATAGTCCCTCCATGCTCTGTCAAAAGGCTTCTTCAGATCCTGCAAAGAGAAACAGAGGAGGAAACAGTGGTTTAGATACATTGTATTGATGAGGCTGTAAACACTTCAGTCAGGTGACAGACAGCGCCATCCCAAAGCTATGAAGATCAAATATGATGACAATAATAACTCTTGTAAATAACTGAACTGTGGTGAAACATTTATTAGTCCATCCAGTCTGACATGAGGTCTGTCAAAGTTTATATGTATCATCCAGGTGATATGAAAATAAGTAAAGATAAAGTCCTCACCCCCTTCACCTCCCTCAGGTCTCCTTTAACCAGAGAGTCCAGGAAGAAGTTGATGTTGTGGAGCATGCTCTTTAGCTGCATACAAACATAAAAAATACAAATAAAGTAACTTCCACTGTCAACAAAAATAAAAATAAGAAGTATAATAAGGGATAACAACAAACATATTATTCATTTAACAATGGCAATGGGGAATATGGAGACAAACAACCACATCCTGTTGGTGTTTAAACAGAATTTTTCCCAATGGAGTGTTGAATAGACCAGGTAAAACTAGTCATAGGTTCCTGTTTCTCAATAGAGATTGGACTGGACTGGTTAAGGCTCAGTTGGCTTTTTAATCAAATGTTTTTCCCAATCTAAGTTTGGAAAAGTTTAGAGCCAACTATTTTGAAGTGTTTTTTTGTACAATGGAGTTTGGAATGGACCAGTTAAATTATATTGTGTTTTTAATTGTAAGGCACTGGTTAAGACATAGTTGGTGTGTATTGAATCAGAGGTTTTTCCAAAAGAGTTTGGAATGTAGCAATTAAGAGCATATTGTTTTTAACTATTTAGTTTTCCAGTGGAAATTGGAATGGATCACTCAAGAATGAATCACAGCTTTTCAATTAGAGGGTTTCTCAATGGAGTTTGCAATAAACTAGTTAAAAGTTAATTGATTTTGAATAAAAAAAATTCTATGGAAGATTTGACTGCAAACACATTTAGCCCCTTTTTATGATGGTACCTCGTCCAATTGAAGACAACAGGGAACCAGTGTGTACTGAGGAGCATAAAGATTGAGCAGCAAATCAAGCCAAGGTTATGATTTTCCCAATACATCCATCCGGTGAGTGGGATGCCTTTTAGAGTTTTGTATTTAAATAATCCATTCCTTTTTACTAATTTTATTTTTGCATTTTGGAGAGAGGACAGTGGATATTTGTTTGTTGGATCATGCAGTCTCATTTCAGAAGGACGTTTTTGAGTTGGCAATCAAGTAGACAGGTCTTTGTACCACAGTAGCTCTCAAATTATACTTGTACTTAGCTTGCTTAAAATTGCAGCTAATTGTTATACTGTGACGTCCTACTGCTGTCACTGATGACTTACCAGGTTCTTCATGGGAGAGAGGAGCTCTTTAGAAAAGTCGGCCAGTCGACAGAAGGCAGAGCCGACCTCTGTCTCTCCGTTTGAGTGACAGTTGACCGACAGCTTCTCCATCGAATGAATGTACTGCTCCAGGTGAGACACGTGGTCTGACAGAGAGAAGTGTTAGTACAGGAATTCACGTTTGTGTGTGTGTGTGTGTGTGTGTGTGTGTGTGTACCTTGTCCTGATGTGTATTTGGCTTTAGCAGCTTTCTTCATCTTCTGCAACACCAACCGGTCACTGTCCAAAACCTGATTCCACACAAACACATATTTAACAGTTCATACATTTAATCCTCAGGGATGTTTTAACCATGAGTGCATGAATCTGCTGAATGTGTGTGTGCGTGTTTCCTGTTGAATGTGTGTGTGTGTGTGTGTGTGTGTGTGTGTGTGTGTGTGTGCGTGTGCATGTAGAGGCCCTAATTAACCTGCTGACTCAACACACACACACACACAGAGAGAGACAGAGGACAAGCTTTGTTCTTTGACAACAGACAGCTACATTGCTGTGTGTGTCAGTTTACACCGAGATCTCGGTCTTTATTATTTCTGACAACCACACAGGGCTTTTTCCACAGCAGACAATTTGACTTGTCATAGTAGGAAAAGCACAGGTGTTAATAATACCTGTTACTAATAAAGTTTCAATGTAAGTGTTCCCAGTGAGCCAGCATGCACAATACCAGGAGCCTGAAACCAATCATTAATTTTATTATTTACATCTGTGCTTTTCCTACTGGGATGTGTCAATATGTCAGTGAAAATGCCCTGGCATTGTTACAGATAAATGATCAGGGCTGATTTATTGGGAAATATTTCATTTTTATGTGATTTTTTTCATCAATGTCATAACATTTTTAGATTTTTTTTTTAATGTTTAATTCACTGGATTAACCAAAAACAGACATGACTCTCTGGGTATTTTATCTAACAACTGTCTTAATAAGTACATAAAAAATACTGTATCCTGACATGAAATGCATTAAATGGAGCTAGTTGAGTTGGTTCGGGCATCTGATCAAGATGCTTCTTAGGCGCCTTTCTTTGGAGGTTTTTCCTGGGCACGTCCAACTCATAGAACCCACTGCAGGGATTATATATCTCATTTGGCCTGGTAATGCCTGTAAAATCCTCATTAGGAAACTGGAACCACAGACCACACATTATGGATCCACTCAGTCTAGTTTACTGTATCAACATGTAACACAAACGCAATGTTTCATGCATAAGACGTTTTCTTAGAAGAACATTTAATTTCCAACTTTCGAGCCTTCCACGAATGTAGTAGCATCAGTGCACAGGTTGCAGATTAAGTCATATCCTCATTAATGCTCTCTGGTTCCTCCTCATTACCATTAATTAACAATACAATGAATACTAATGAGGATTCATCTGTTGTCGTTGTACGCTGACTCTATAGGGGGTGGCGGGCAGTTTGAGTCTCTGTTTTTCAGGACAGTTGAGGATCTGAAGTCTTCAGGTCAATGACTCCACTGACCAACAAATTTTGTGTGTGTGTGTGTGTGTGTGTGTGTGTGTGTGTGTGTGTGTGTGTGTGTGTGTGTGTGTGTGTGTGTTGGGGGGTTTGCTCCCCTCTGGTCTTAAGGGGCCCCGCACTCAAACACACACAGAAGCAGTTTTTTCTTGGGAAATGTAGCTACTTATTTTTAACAAAATATTAAAGTGTGGTTTCTCTTATATATTTTTGGTTGGTTGGTTGGTTGGTGTGACCCGTTTTTTTTATATTTTCAGAAGAAATTTGTTAAAGAAAACAAATTTGTGAATGTTTTTTTTAAATATAAATAATGAAGTGTGTTTTCCAATCATTCTGTTACAGAATAATAATAATTGCAATCCCAATATTCCTATTACATACAGTATATGTCCCTTACAAGTGTGTAAACTTTTGACTGCAACTGACATGGTGTCAGTGAACACAATGCAGATACTGCAGATATGAATATTTAGTGTCTTTGCAGATATATTAATTTAAAAGTTGCCATGCTCAAACTCAGTTCGCTTCGCGAAAACTTAAAACTAGCAAGCCACATGCTGAAAATGGCAAGTTTTGAAGAAAATTTGGATCGTGCAACAATAAGGCAGGTCTGCTTGGTTCTTTCAGGGAATGATTGTAAAGATTTAAGAAGAATATGTTTACGGCATTTAATTATCTAAGGGACCGTTCGGTATTTATGTAATGGACCACCGGAGGAAAATAGGGGAGGGTCATGTCTTTTTATTCTTTGTTGAGGGGAGGGTCATCCAACTTTTGTATTTGTGAGAAGAGCAACATTTCAAAGTGGCTTGTTTGGTGCATACTTATCCATGTAGCTCTCTCAGTCTCGGCCCCTATTGCTATCAGATGGGTCCCTCCCTGTTTAGTCAGCCAGACAATTTGAACTGTAGCTTTAGAGACCGTGGGATTTCCCAAACTGAATAAATCCCGCTTGCACATATAAACACAAAACTGCTTTGCTAGCTCCATCGTGTTGTAACTAAGACATCGGATGAAAAAATAATTGTATTCATTAGCATGATTGCCATACTGTTTAGTTCAAAAACATCCAAAACACCGTACGAAAACATAACGGATCAGACGCAAGCTTTTATTTTGAAAAGTCAAAGCCGCATCAAGCCGAGAGGGAACGAGACGGGAGGTCTCCAGGCTGCAGCCATACTGAGAAATGGAGTTTTGGATATTGTTCAGCTTTGGCAGCTTTACCTATAAGCTAAAATATACAATGACTGAGGAAGCCTAGTGACGAGTCCATAGCAACCAGTGCTGAATTACCCAGTGTGCTTTGTTGAATGGTCTCAATGTTTTATTGGATACTAGTTTACTAGATGAGTAACTTAGTATTTGAAGTAATGCAGTAATGCAGGAAGTGTGCATTTAGTTTCCATGCTTATTGTGTTTCCACAACAATGTTAGTGAGTAAATCTACTGAAATGGCCACCACACCATAACAGAGGAGTGTGATGCGTAAGATGAGAATGCAGAGGTTTAGTCACATAAGTCATGGCTGTAAAAAAAAACAATGGCTATCTGTGTGTCTTTGCCAAGCACCTCCCAAACTGGGAGGTGTCAATAAATTGTTGGGGAGGGTCATCCCTTTTTTTCTTTTCATTTTGGAGGGTCATCCAAAATGTATTGCTGGTGAAGGGAGGGTCAGGGCTATTTTCCCAAAACTCCTCTGGTGGCCCCTGAAATAAATAACGAACAGTCCCTAACTGGGATTGGTGGGATTTGCTGTGGATGAAGTTTCACACAGTGATACACTGGTAAGAGCTAATGATGGTTAACCATGTATCCAGCTTATTTAAACTGCTCACGTATTGGTTTAAAGAAATGCAAACATGTTCTCCTATTGTGGAATGTATGTGTGGTGTAGCCAGACCTTACTCCACAGCGCTGTGGAGATAGGTCTGGCAATGGGAGACTAATATAATAAAACTGTACAGTGTACAGAGAAGGGGAGCTTAATTTTCGCTCCGGGGTCTGGCCCTAATTGTAGAGGAGAAACAAACACAACTGGTCTACTAGGCCAGTGGTTCTCAGATCTTTTACACATGATCCTTCTTCACATGAAAAGGTTTGGGAACCATTAACTGACAAATTAACCAGACCCCCATTTGATAGGATTTCACCCCAGGGTCACCCATCTGAAGGATTTTTGCTTTTAGATGTTTTATTACATTGCATTACATTAAGTGTATGAAACCCATGACCAAATTACACTGCCATTGTGTTATTATGGATGGGATTAAAGTGACAATTTTAGTGGAAAAAAGTATTCCCCTTTTTACTCCTTGGAAAACCCTCAAGGAACCCTGGGGGTCCCCGGACCCCACTTTGGGAACCACTGTACTAGGCTACTACCACTCCCTGTGTCAGTACTGACCTCCTCCAGCAGGTAGATGGTGTTCCTGCAGTTGATCATCTTGGAGGTGAAGGAGGAGGTGGTGGGGGAGCTCCAGTCCTCCTGAACCTCCTGCAAGAACTCGGACACCGACACGCACTCCGGCATGGTGCTGCTTAACCCGGGACACACCGGAACCACCGGGACCAGAAGCAGAACAGTCTAACACAGGTCCGGGACTGACTGATCAATTCCACACAAAAGACGGAGGGAATCAGGCGAAGACCTATCAGGCTATAAATGATCAATAATAAAAAAAAAAATAGTAATTTAAAACTCCACTGTGCAAAGGACAAAGAATCCCATCAGTAGCCTAATGTTTCCACTTCACACTCCCACAGTCCCATGAAGACAAATCCGCATTAACAGGCTGATAAAAACCGTAGCCTGATTAAAGAGCTGCTTCCTCCGTCAGTGTGACTTCATCGTGCACCGCAGCATCAGCCGCTTCTTGCTTCAAACAAAAGGTGATCCAATCCAGCAGGAAATAAACCCGAACAGCGCAAATTCCGCAAAAACACCCGACAAATTAAAACAGTCCCGGGTCATTAGCGTGTTAAAACCACCGAGTCTCTATTCGGTAGAGCCGCTTCATTCAGAGAAAAACCCACAAAACCGGCCGGGTCTCTCCGTGTGTGAACCTGACAAAGAGCGGAGGAGCTGAGCGGAGAACCGGACCCCCCCGGACACTGGGACCGGGCTCAGATGAGCGAATCAAACCGGTCTCTGTTCTCCGCTCTACGAACATGTCTTTTTTATCATCAGCTGTTTTTCCCCTGCTTTTTCCTTCTTTATTCAAACCGCATGGAGAGGCGCGTGCACGGTGCGCGGCAGCGGCGGCGGGTCTCTCTGCCTCGGGAGCGCGCACTGCTAACCGAGTAAAGAAGTAGACCTAAACCACATTAGCTACACCACTAGTGTCTGTTTCATTCATGTCAAACCTGCTTAAAGTGTGTAAAAACAGGTTTCTAAAAAAAAATGTAATGGTTTTATTAAGAGTCTTTGGTTTTTCTATGAAAGAAAAATATATTTAAAGAATAGAGGAGTTTACATGCTAGCAGCTCTAAGGCTGTCCTTAGGCACAGTGGTGCTTCGAGCTAGGCTGATGTCAGCATGCTTACAGTGACAATGCTAACATGCTGATGGTAAGCAGGTATAATATCTTACCTTAGCCTGCTGACGTTTGCCAATAAGCTATGAACACAACGTAGAACAGAGATTGCTGAGAATGTTATGTTGATGAGTTGTTCAGGTTTTTGGACAGAAATCAAAGTAGCCTAGGCCCTAGGCTATTGGACGGATCAAAAGTTTTACCTGTTGAAAAAGTTAAGGGTTAACTTATCACAATTCATCCTGAGCAAGACATTTAAATGTCTGAAACACATTGATCCAACAGTTGTTGAGACATTTCACACAAAACCACAAAGGTGAACTTCATGGTGGCGCTAGTGCAAAGTTCCGAGGATCACCAAAGTCAGTATGGTTCATCCTCTGGTGACCACGGATGTCTGTACAAAGTTTCTTGGTAATCAATTCAATACCGTGGCGCCAGTCCTTGTCACAGCGGCCCAGGGTTCGGTTCGTTCCGGTCCCTTTGCTGCATTTCATTCCCCCTCTCTCTACCACTTTCCTGTCTCAATCAAGGCAAGCAAAAGCCCCAAAAAAATCTTTCAAAAAAAAAAATTAATCAATTCAATAGTTGGTGAGATATTGCAGTCTGGAGCGAAGTGGTTGAATAACGGATTGACAGACCGGTGTGGCGTAAAATAATCACCAGTGACAGCAGCTGAAACATTTGTGGCACAAACTGAACCTCATACTGATCTTCTGACATCACTTCCCTTCTAGTTTTGGAGGAAAAAATCAGAGCAAGCATCTGTAAACAAACCGTTTCTAACTTCCTGTTGATCTGCCTGAAGACAAGGATAAAGTCTGACATCCTGACTTTTATTTCAATGCCCTCCACTTCAAAATTCAAACTGTGTTTTCTCATAATTGTATTTGATTATCTCATCAGGACATGATTGGTAAACTTGAGTCCACAGATAGATATTTCATTATCTACACAACAGCTTTCCATATAAGTTTCTGATCACATTCCTGCTCTTAAGAGGATGATTCCTCAACATTTTAATGACCCCATGACTTTTCCTCTAGTGTCACCCACTTAGGACAAACTTTACATTTTTAGAACAGCTAAATCATCAAGATGTTGTTTGTTGTGTCTGTAATGAACACCGCAGCCTTCAGGGAACATTAGCAAGCCCTTAGCTTAAGTTCAAATTACTGTATATGTATCTCAGGAGGAGCATCTTGGAAAACAAACTATTAAATCTTTAAAACTCTGAAATGAAGCACCTTTATTCACTAATTCACAAATGTCTGTTCACTGCCTGTTATTGACTGATATTAGTATTTATTCATTTATTTACTTAGAAATAACAGCTAACATTCATATTGAACAAACTGGTACACATGAAAAAAAAAAATTATATATATATAAACTTCAGAGTCAGTGCAAAATTAAACACAAATATAAAAAATTTAAATATTATAATATAATATTTTATTTAACTTTAAAATAGAAAATTTCCAACCACAACTATATCTAATCAACAAAATTAGACTTTTATACAACAGAGTTATACTCATGTTTAGGAGCGGTGCTGATTTATCCAGTCAGATCTGTGCTCATCTACACATCTGTCCAGTGCTGCAGGACAGTTACAAAGACAAACAATCTATAATTTACATAATAATATAAATATGGGACTTAAATATGCAGCAAATAGGTGTCCAGTAATTTCCTCTGGTGACCAATAAATCTGACAGTAAAACAAAATCTCTGATTATTGCTCCCATGACCCAGGATGTGTTAATATAAACGAGGATTCTGGGTAGAGAAATGTGTATGTTAACATATTAAATCATGAGTTTTACTGATCTGTCTAAGAATTAAATAATACTTCAGTCAGTTGTTAAGTGGATCAGAAACCTGAGACAGTCTGTGACATCCAGGAGGAAAGAATGAAGACTCCCCGCAGGATTCTTTATCCTTTGATGATGAGAGAGGAGATTTGCCCCGGCAGCGTGTAGATGATGAGTCCAAGGAAGAGCGTGAGGATGGCGAGGATGACCAGAGCGATGATATACTTCTTGAACTTCCTCCAGATGATGAAGATGAAGGACTTTAAAGGGTTGACGAACCAGGTGAAGCTGGTGGTGGGACGACTACAGGGAGGACAGGAGACAGTAAACAGCTGTTTACACCTGGACTGAGTCTAAAGGGGCTAATGGTCACACCAGCATTTAAAAAGGTGACATTTTGTTGCAAAATTAGTTCATTTTCAATGGAATCGCTGCAATCAGTGGAGTCACACTCAGGGGTAATGTAAATCTATGCAAATCTTTCACACAGATGTTAACTTTGATGAAGTTTGACAAAAGAATTTGCCCTGTTGACCAATAGCAATCGTTCTTGACAGCACTGACCTTTGAAGGGAAAAGAGAGTCGGGGAGTCCAAAATGGAGAAAGCTACGCTTATAAAATGAAAAAAATCTGAGTACTTCTTCCGTCTTTTTGTGCTAATAAGTGTGTGCGTAGGTGTGTGTGTGTGTGTGTGTGTGTTTGTTTGTGTATGTGTGTGTGTGTGTGTGTGTGTGTGTGTGTGTGTGTGTGTGTGTGTGTGCGTGTGTGTGTGTGCGTGTATGTGTGTGTGTGTGTGTGTGTGTGTGTCGTACTTTGGTTTGTCTAGAGGCTCCGGCTCTTTGCGGGCGCGCCCCACAGGGTTGGCCTCCGCCTGCTCTAATGCCACCAGCTGCAGCTCTGCCTCCACCTTCCCCTTCACACACACACACACACACACACACACACACACACAGTTTCAGTGTAAGTTTCAGTGTAAGTTTCAATATCACCACAATTTTATTATATATTTGAACTACCGTTTTTTGAAATATGGTTATTCACAGTCTCTCCTAGATGTAGATAGGTGGGCAAACGCATTTTTGTCTCAGTGCATGTATTGTCTTAGTCCAGCAGCGCCGGCGCTAGTTTAGCTTAGCGTAGTGAATGGAATCCTATGTTGCCAGTTAGCATGTCGTGAGTAAAAGTGAGCCAACAACACAAAAAAACAACCTAATTACTTCTTGTGGCCTGTGTATTCACAACGAATACAAATAGCAATGCAGATTAAGACTAGACGATTTCCTAGGCAGATATTGACTTGGGACTATATTGGGGCAAATCACAGCCGAAGCACTGCTGGGTGCAGAGATTCCACATTTGTACTTCCTGTGCAAATGTTTCATATTAAAAGCTTGTCACACGACTCAACTTGTACAGAGTATGGCATTACAATCAACTTTTCAACTTTATTTTTACCCACTGATTGGTTAAGTGTATTTGCTCAGGAATAATGGGAAAAGTTAATTGTAATGTTACACACTGTATTTATGGTTATGTTTTTAACTTACAGTTTTTGTATAAACTAAGGACAATGAGATTTTATTAAAAGTATTTCTTAAGAAAAAGATGAATGCAACATTTTGTATAGTGATATATCGATCACATGAAGTGTGATCAAAGTTCTGTATATAGGAAAACAGGAAACAGCCTCAGGCACCACCCTGATAAAGGCAAGATTGCATTGTAAATAAAGCATTGTGTACTGGAGGAGAGGTATACAACACGTTTTATGTTGATGGCCTTGCATTGAAGCTAAGAAACTGTCACCAAAATACAAATAGCAGAGATTACCGAGAGTAGTTTCTGCAGTCTGAGTATATTACATGTCTATGGAATAATGCTTTTAATATGGTAAACTAGATGTCAAAAAGTCAGATTCAGATCCTAACTGCAAATTTGTAGCTACTGTGTTTTGCCTTTCTCAGGCAGCATTGGCATTTTTTGTATATTGTTTTTTTTTTTTTACCATTAGCAGGAAGGTGTTGCCCATGCTGTCGGTGTATTGGATTTCCTCCTGTTTCATATTGCTCCTCTTGTCCTTCTTCTTCTTCTTCTTCTTCTTCCCTTTCTTCTTGGCCTCCTCCCTCTCCTTCTCCTCCCTCTCGAAGTCCTCAGCTGTTTTTGGGCGGGTCAGCGGCCACCAGCCCTTCATCTTCTTGGCGCGAAAAAGGGAAAATCGAGGGCTGGCCCGATCCTTCGCCATCTCAATCGTACACTTACTGGATGACTTTGCCGCTCGCACCATGTCGTTGAGACGTAACTCAATGGAGCCTGAAGGAGGAAGAACAAAAGAAAGATGATGAAGAAGAGTTAGAATCATAAGCATTTGTTCTTAAATGTACGGGTGAAGCTGTTGTATCCCATGATGCACCATGAATCTTGGGTGCCACTCAAATGCCTCTGGGCGCAATCGGATAGACCTAAAACCAATCAGATCAATGAAGGAGATGACGCTTCAACGTCGCTGCGCTATCATCATCATGTAAAGCCTGCCTCAACGGTTGTGATTGGTGCCACGATTTGGAAAAAATTGTAAATGGGCTTGAATGGGCTCTTGGCCAGACGGACTTGCAGAGCAAATCTCAAATTTGCCAGAAGTTCGTCAGGGTTTTCCCAGGCTAGGACTTATAAAGTAAATTCTCAAATAAATAAAAAAAATGGCTGAGTTTCAAATGCTAGCCCAAATGACTCAAATAATAATTCCAATCGCTTGTACTTGATGATGTCAATGCAGATGTTGCAGATTAAGAGCCTACCAGGAACAGGAATGATTACATTCTTTGAGCTGCTATTTACAGTGGCCCTGCAGATCTTCACCAATTTGATAACACATGTACATAATTTAGAAAGCAGCTGTGCCAGTGTTGTCAAGTTGGTGAAGAAGATCTTCATTTGCTTGTGTTGTGTTAATTTGCATGTTTTCTTAATTTGTGTGAGCTCTCAGGGCCACCATCGTTTTTACTTTGAAAGCAGGAAGTTTGATTGGCAGTAGTGATAAAAATAAACCCAGCAAAGTAGAAATTACTGGAATTAATTAGTTAATGAAAACAGTACTTCCATTTGAGAGTAGTAGACTTCAGCAACATTAGTGCAGTAAAAATGGACAATATACTGAATTTATCAAGACATAAACATGGACATAAACATTAAAACATTAAAACAGGAGCTGATGTATGGAGGCTGTTTAGTAAATATGTATAAACACTTATATTAGAAATAAATACCTGCCTCTCATTAGCCTGTTTCTAGAGACCATCTTGCGATTGATAACACTAGCCGAGATGCCAAATCGGGCCAGGGACGTAAAGTGGGGGGCCAATGGCCCCTTTCCTACTTCCTACTCCCCTACTTCCGGCATCCTTGCTCGGACCACACCTATCTTCGAACTGGGCCTTCATTTTGATCACAGGTACACAACTGTAAAGTTTCATGACTGCATCTTGCACCATTGTGATGCTATCCTGGTGACAAAATCTGTCCACTGATATATACAAATTTGGCAAAGTACTCAAACTGCCTCTGTGGTAGTTCCCGCTACTTTGCCATGTTGACACATGTGCACACATTCACATACATACGATACAACTTTTTACAGGTTTTTACAAGATTACACTGAAATTCATTTTGTGTTCCCAAACAGCAACAATACCAGAATCGCTGTCACGGCTGAGAAAATATTTGAGAATTTAATGTCCTGTCTGTCAGTGTGTCTCACCCAGGAAGTCGTTGGCAGCGATGCGGTCATAGTCCCAGACCTGCAGCATCAGAACAGCCGGCTGTCGAAACTCTGACTCTTCCAGAGAGAAAAAGGACTCCTTCTTCTTGTAGACCACCTCTTTCTACAGCATGAGAGGAGGAGAGTTACTCTTACTAACCAGACTGACTGCTAGTGTCCTCTAGTGGCTGCAGTGTTCATTACAGCCACAACATAAACAAACACCACCACCTAAAAGGGTGGACATTTTGATTAAATATTTAAATTTGTCGTGTACAATGGAAACGTAATCCTGATGGTGACACAGAGTGTTGAAACAATTGGTTATTTAATTATTTACTTGAATTACATAATGGTCATTGGTACTAATTTTGACAATTTTGTTTACTGATTTATCTTTCACCAATCAAAAACTCCAATCATACTTTGGTTTGAGCTTATTTTATGTTGGGACTTGCTGCTTTATTCTGTTTTATATCACTGTAAACTAAACATTTTTGGGTGGTGGACTGTTAACCCTAACCCCAAAACAATACATCTGAACACATCCCTTTGGATTCTGGTAAACGGCAATGAACAATCTTTTGGACATTTCTTAGATAATTAATTGCTCAATTGTAAAAATAATGAACGGATTACTCAAAAAGGAAAATAATAATTTGTTTCCCTAGAGAGACCAGAGCAAAGATCACTATAATCATCAGGATTCATCAGTGGATCAGTGGAAATGTTGACCATCAGCAGGTCCAGGTGTATGTACGGTATGTGTACCTCAGTAGGAAGGTAGTCGAAGCGGAACACAAATCTCCAGTTGAAGTTTCCTTCTCCAGTCAGAGAGTTGAAGTGGACATCAGTCTCCTGTTTTTCTCCTTCCAATCCCTTTATCCAGCTACACAGAGAACAAAACAGAATAAAACACTGAGCCTCCATAGCCAAGCAATGCCTAAATAACCGCTCACTTAGCCAGTGGTTCCCAACCTTTTTAGTCTGAAGTACCCCCACTGTCATGTCAGGTGAACTCACATACCCCTTCATCTATTCCCAATGTATGTTCCAAATGTAAAACACTATTTATTATATACAAATATACATTGTTAAGTTTTTAATACATTTGAACTGTCAATATTAAGGTTAGTTTGGTCAGCAATCACACTACTACTAGCCTACTAGGCTACTACTATTTAGAGTGAAGCTGGATGTTTGACCATTTATCCACTAATGTTACTTTTTGCTAACTATTTTAACCATTTATCCAGTATTCATTACTTTTAGCTGTTTACCTGTTTAAAATTCTGTGCTAGCTTGCTAACTTGTTTTTTCTTACATAAGAGCAACAGTAGTAGTGTACTGCTCATGTGTTACAGTTGACTTAATGTTAATATGTGGACATATTTTAATCAAATCCTAATTAAAGAAATTTTAAATTACAGTGGTTGGCTACAACATTTTCATGTACCCCCTGGCAACTGCAGAAGTACCCCTGGGGTACCCGTGGTTGGGAATCATTGCACTAAGCTCCCCCCCTTCCCTCCCCCCACAGTTACTGTTGATTCACCTGACATGCAATGCACATATTTAGTTGACAATGATAACAGGAGATTTACCAAGTCCATAGTAATCTTTCAAACAATGGGTCCTTAATTTCAGACAAAAGCAGCTTCCCATATCAGGCCTGAGACCGTTGATTTTGCAGAAATGACAACTGCAGCTGGCAGATTGTCTGAACTTACTACTAACTAGCTAGCCAGCTAATTAAGCTAACGTACCTAAGCAGGTAAAACTCTCCAGTATTTTAAGGGGGAAAAGCAAAGATTTGAGAGCAGTCAGAATCAAATAAACATAATTTTGTGTAGTATTTCTTTTCTTTTTTCCTCTTTCATATCGTTCATATCTTTCATATCTGTTAATCATCTAAATGCCTTCAGATTTATCTGTGTGCGTGTGTGTGTGTGTGTGTGTGTGTGTGCTTGTGAATCTAACCCTTTCACGTAGATGTCAGAGGACGGCTCTCCGGTGAAAATGTTGACATCGTCCAGAAATACATCATCGGTGTTCCAGATGATCACTCGCAGCTCGTACCTGTTGTCATGGAAACACCAACAAAGCTTACATATTGTAGCTCCTTCTCTAATCTATTCCAGTCCACGTTACTTGATAGATTTTATTTGAGTCTACTGTACTCAATTATTCTATTCGACTACTCGATGATTCTATTAGACTCTACTGTACTCAATAGATTATATTAAACTTTACTGTACTATATAGATTCTATTCGACTCCACTGTACTGCGTTGACCTACTGTTCAGGTAGGCGGGGCTTGATGTTAATGGGGGGCGGAGCCGGGACATCATTAGGAAACATGTCCACCCACATATGAAGGAAACCCTGAAGCACAAACATTGCTGATGACATGTAGTAATACCAGTAGAAGTATGTTACTGTTGTTGTGACTGTAGTTATTGTTAATTTTGTGTTTACCTGTGGCAGTCCAGGTTTGTCCTGGTTCAGCAGGGACCGGATCTCAACGTGCTCTGGGACCAGAGGAATGGCCCCAGGGAGGAACTCGTTCATCTCCCCCCAGCGCTGCAGCACACTCAGGGCTGCATGCTCCTCCATCTCTGCCTCTTCCTCTGGAGACCGCTGGTTCTTCTTCAGCAGACCTTACGACAACAACAGCAACAACAAAACTGCTGTATAATAGTGTAGTGGTTCATGATATGTGTCCACAGAGAGACAATGATGGACTGTTCACTTCAACTTCTGTGTCTGGATTGGTCAACCTGTCTGTCTGTCTGTCTGTCCTACCTTCAGGTACTGCGTCAGGTGGGATCTTGAAGATTTTGTTAAGGACTTTGACCTCAGATGTTCTGTACTCTGGAGCCTGAATGCTGTTCTTCCTGCAGAGCTCAGCTAAAATGGCAGACGGCTTCTTTGCATCGCGCCAAATATTGTAGCCGTCACTGGAGAGAGACAGTCAAGTAGACAGACAGGACACAGAAAGATAGGTACACATTTAAAGAGACAGATACTCTTCTGACAAAGTACGTAACACATACATTATTTTCTGGTATTAAAATGCCACAGTTTTGGTACTAACATATTGTACTTTTGATACTATTGTGTCGTAGCAGTAGTAGTACAGTACTGTACTACAGTACAGTACAGTAGTTCAAGTACCGATTTGTTCGTCAGGCCATGCCAAGAGGGCTATGTCAGGAGCCGCCTACTTTGAGCTTTATTTTGACTCTTGAGAAACCTATGGGTGATGTCATGGAGACCACGTCCATATTTTATACAGTCTATGTTTCTAACATGCCAGAGCTCTAGTTCTCACATGTTTTAGTTCTGGTACTTGTGTCACAGTTTTGGTAGTAACATATTGTAGACACTTTTTGACTGTTGTAGTACTCGTACTAATGTGTTGTAGTTTTGGTACTAATATGTCCTACTTGTACTGTCTTCTAGCATCTAGTTTCACACACCTTCTGACATTTTTTATACCAACATGTCATTGTTCTGGTTTTAATGTGTCGTAGTTGTGGTACTAACGTGTCATAGTAAAGAGCCAGACCGCAGGAGGCTCTGTGGTGACTGTAGAATCGGTTCTCCAGGTCAACTCGTGTCTCACCGATGAAGTCATCAGACCCTATAAGATCGTGGTCCATAACTGAGATAACCAACTCTGTCTCCAGCGGGAAAGACACTGTGAATTCAAACACCCTGAAAGACAGTGTCAGGCATTAAGACAGACAGACAGACAGTCAGACAGAGAGACAGTCAGTGCTACACAGGTACAGGTAGACAGACAGGTACTGACTCTCCGAACGTAGGGTTGAGCTGTTTGGGGATGTATCGATCTTTAGTGTCCAGAGACTGCTGTCCAGCTCGGACCACCAGATACGGGTCAGCTTTACCGTTCGGGTCTGTGGGAGCCAGAGTGGTGGCCTGCAGGACACAAACAGAGACAGTAGAACACACAGTCAGTGCAAAGAGAGACCCCAGGTGGTGCTAAACCACCTGCCCTTTTGTCCTCTGACTAGATAAGTGACTTTTTTCTATTCCTATTTATCTTGTTTTCTATTTTAGTCTTTCAAAATTCGGCCCACGGCATCAATTCTCAATTTAAAGCGTGTTGTAATGCCCGACGACTGCATTTCAGTTCTAATCCCGCTCGACTGCACAAGCACCTTCCCTTGTCACAGCCACCACAGTTAATGTACGCAAATCGAATCTTCAATTTTGGAAGAATGGTCGAATAGTTCCGAGTGAATATCGAAAAGTATTTTTGCATTAAATTCCCATCCCTAATAGACAGGGACATTGTGAAAGGCAGAATGGGAATTTGGTTGTTTCTTCCATTAAAAACAGGTTGCTGTTTAGCAGCCAACTCTTACTTCTCACCCTGGAATTCCACCAGGTGAGGAGGCGAAACGTTCCAGCTGCACCATAGTTTTGTTCCGTGTCCGCCATGCCTCATACCACACCGGGAGCATCTCAGAAGCTGAGCGTTTTGCCTGCCCAACTCACAGATTCGGTTGTTATGGTCATTTTTCCTGGATATTTGTGCTTCTACCACAAAAGTAAGTAGTCTACATAGTTAAATGTTTTTTTAGATTTAGTCCAGTTATGAACGACACAAACAAAGATTTGTGTCTGTGTTTTAGTTGTTAAAATAGTGTAGTGATGTGATATATGATCGGGAGTCTTCACAGGTTTTGAAAATTGACCGAAAGCCCCAGCCCTCCCACTCCCTGCCTGGCCTGTTGAACGCCCCGCAGTTCCGTCAAAAACACGAGACGTGCCTGCCTGGTGGATCTAGGGGTCAGATGTCTAGACATCCTTGAATACCTTGAATGTAACAACAGTTTAAAGTCAGCATAAAGGAGATTTTCTAAAATATCAGACTGTTCAAGGGACTAAGAGACAAAGACAGGCTGTGGATAGACAGTGAGACAGGTACCTTGACGATGTAGACTCGGACCAAGACTTTGATAGGTGAGTTTTTGGGGATTCCATTGGTGATCTGACATGAGGTGTCTTCTTCATCTCCTGAATCAATCGGATAAACCAGGAAGGAGCCCTTGGGATGGAGAGTATGGAATAATGAACACTTCTCTGCAGAGTAACACACAGACAGTCAGCTCTCCATCCACAGTACCTTGTATTTTCCCATCAGCCTCTCCTCTTCATCCTCCTCTTCATCCTCAATGTCAGCTCTGCCTTTATACAGTGGGAAGATCTGCAGCCAGTCCTGAAACTGATTGAACTCTGACTCCAGATCCCCTCTATACAGCTGAACAAACATACAAACACAGAGTCAAACATTTTAAAACGTACTGTTTCCAAATCTGTTCAGACTTTACTGTCTGTCAACATCATGATACAGACTGATGATCTGTCTTAAACAGGAAACTAAAGGTCCTATGGTCCAATCAGTTCATAGTGTCTGAAGCCGTTCTTTCATATGAAATTTTTCATAGGACGAATCAGGTCCGACATTGCCCTTTATTATATGTAGCACATGTTTTAGGTTTAGGCGATGGCGCCTAGGTAGAGCATGCAGGATGCAGACCATGGCGCGTATTACTCGCGGTAACGTAGCCGGTTCGTAATTTGGTCCTAAACCAAGCCTCTTGCCGTTCCTGTCTCACGATGTCGCTGTTTAATGAAAATAATAGAATATAACGGATGTAACCCATGTGTAATCACCAACATTTTCATTAGTAACTGTAATTCACGTACATATTTTTTCTCAGTAAGTAACTGTAACAATTTAATTACATAACGGCGTTAAATGTAACTAGTTACTCCCCAACATTGGTAACTAATGGGGCACTCAGAGAGCCGAACGCCTTGGGTCGCAATGTTAACGCATGCGCCACATGATTAGGATCCGCTCCAAATGACCCACGCTACACCCTTCCACCTAGTCGGAAATATCGGGCCAGTAGTTTTTCCATAAAACTCTGCTGACAAACTGACAAACAAACATTACCACCTTGGCAGAGGTAAATATGCCAAAAAAAACCTAGGAGTTAAAAGAGGCGAAAAAGCTCTAGAGCAGCAGAGTTACCAGAAACACATTCAATTCACATTACACATTCGTTTCAAGGATCTTGTATCGCTGACGTCAGTGCGGCCCTGGACTGACATACTGGATTGTAAACTGTGGATCACAGTGACTTCCCACCTTTAGTGTGGCAATGTTCTTGCGTCTGGGAGGCTTAATCTCAACCACCCCGATTTCCTCCTCGTCCTCCTCTTCGATGTTCGCCATGCTCAGATTCCCTCCATCTGAACAAAACAGAAAACAACACAGCAATGCTAACAAACACAACTCTGTTAAAATAGTTTTTCAGTTATTTTTCATTTTGTAGTATGTTTATCCTATCTTTTAAATTGTGTTGTTGTTTCTTTCATTGTGTTTTACTGCTAAAATTTGGTGGAAAGCTTTTCCAGAAGAGTTGAGGCTGATATCAACAGATTGATGCCTTTGGTTATGGGAGTTCAATTGTTATAGCCTGGGAACCAGACGAATCTGCGACTGCATGTTTTTTTTGCTCTGGCAGATCCGTCTGGTCCCCCTCCCGGTAAGACAGATTTCCAGCCAGCCAGATCCTGGTCAGGCCAATCACAACCGTTTATCTCACATGGGGCGGGTTTCAAACGATTAATGACAACTTGCGAAGCCTTCGCGCTTTACACAAAATACGTGATGACGTCATTTTTGGCTCACACTCCTTCGTGCTGAGGACTCTCATGGGGACACTATATGGCAAGCATAAACCTAGCTTAGAAAGGAGCGCCGTTGAGGCATTTTTTAAAAACAACCAAGATGGCTATTGACTATTTTCAAATTCTGATGGCAAAAACAGCAACACTCATTCTCAGACTCAGACATATTGATTCTAAACCATCACACCTCATGTCTGCACGCTGTAGTTTGTTTGCATTTGTCAGTAACTCAGCGTTACGTCACGTTTCATTGCTCTGATTGGTTGTAGGTTGATTCAATTGCATCCAGAAGTATTTTGGTCTACACCCCTTGGAAATTGAGAAATTACCTGAAAGGTTCCAGACTAACTCACATTTGCGCTTTGGTCTAAAGATGTCGGGCGGCAATTATCCCGTGTCCACATACTTGTACACACTACAATACTTTATAGTGTACGTCTTTAAAGGACAATTCCAGCGCAAAACGAACCTAGGGGTTAATACCAGATGTGTACCCACAAAATATCACCACACTTCAACGGTAGCATAATGAGGGTCCTAAATGTTAACCGAAGCATTGAGAACATTGTAAGTGTACAGATAGTTCACTAAAAAGATAGTTTAGAAAGACAGTAGCTCCCAAGACAGCGGCTGCCTGTATACGAGAACGTGACTGTCTTTATAATCTATCTTTTTAATAAACTGTCTGTACACTTACAATGTTCTCAATGCTTTGGTTAACATTTAGGGACCCTCATTATGCTACCGTTGAAGTGTGGTGATATTTTGAGCCATTTTAGTGGTATAAATAGCGATTTGTTTTTACTTTCCCTGTGCCCCAAATACTACCGTTGTAAGCTAATCAGCGGTCCGTGCTAGCTTGTTTCAAGCTACAAACACATTCAATTAGCATGAAAACATGTCCCAGAGAACGACAGAACATCTGTTATTAACCCCTAGGTTCATTTTGCACCGGAATTGTCCTTTAACACTGATTCTAAAAATCTGCCCTCAGACTGACATGAGAAGAATGTAAATGGTCTCCTGAGAGCTGAACTTCTATAAAAACTGACTACTGACTTCTCATTTGTAGAGAGAATTTGGAAGTTTTCCCATTCACTTCAATACAATCATAGTTCATCACAGCAGCATCTAGTGAACATTAGCGGAACTGCAGCTAAATACACCAGCTCTGACTCATACTGTATCAGCCGTGTGTAGTTGTTGCTCTAATAATAAAATAATTAAAATAATGAATAATTATGTATTTTTATTAAATAGACAAATATGGCAAAATACATAATATACCCAAAATAATATTATGACTGATTGACCAAGTAAAAATTGTACCCATCTCTGCTTGTTCCTCCTTCATTGCCTCCTCCTCCTCCTCAGCAGCCTGGAGACAGTCAACACACATCAGACATGGTGAGTAAAGAACTGATTTATTCATAACAGTTATTCTGTAGTGTCACTTAACACATATTCACCGAAAAGAAATTCAATTTTAACATGTCTGCTGTTGAACTTTCTCGAGTGTCATTTTCTTAATTCTGCTGCAGTGTCTTATTCTGTCTTGTCTTGTTTTATAATCTGGTAATAATAAGATAAAGATCTCAACTACAAGAAAAACATATTAACCTTGTAATGGTGTGCTATCTTGGCCAGGTGACTCTTTCAAAAAGAGATTTTAATCTCAAGGACTTCCTGGTTAAATAAATGTTAAATAACAATTAATAAGATAAGGTTAACTCTTTAAATTATTCTAGATATGTATTACTGCCATTTCTGCTTCACTGTTATTACCACATTTATTTAGACAGACAGATAAAAAAGTGTCTCACCCGTCTCTCCATCTCCTCTAGTGAAGCGTAGTATTTGGACCACCAATCCAACTCCTCCAACTCTGGTGGTTCCTCTTCTAGCTCCTCGCCTTTCTTTGTCAGTTTCTTCAGAGGATCCTGAACGGGTTTAAAAAAAAACATCAACCATTTATTTAATCCTTTATCGTTTAATCTGGTTGAAATTTGTCTGAACATTCATGTTTTTAAACACAGTGGAGGAAATAAATATACGTACATTAACCAGCTTGATGGGGTTAAAGGGAATCTTTGACTGTTTAATTGACAGGCCGCTGAGTCCGATACGCTCCACTGACATCAGAGGGTTGATCTTTTTTGTATTCTGCCTCACTGGAGAGACACAGAGAAATCATGTCCATAAAAACTTTAGGAGAGAAGTCAACTATGAAACCCACAGAGCATGGCTCATATGCAGGGCTTCTCAGTTGTTGTTGTTTTTGTTGTTGTTGTTGTTGTTGTTAGCTTTAGCTTCAGTCTTTTTGCATTATTATACTGGGAAGCGTTGGCATGATATTATGTGTATATGACACTTTTGCAGGTTTAAAACAAATCAGTTAGAAACACTATTAGTAGCTATCTAGCTACAGCTGATCAAATCTGTCAGTGACAGCTGTCATTTCAGCAAAAAAAATCAATAGTCACCAGCTGGAAATGAGAAGCTGCTTCAAAAATTACTGAGAATTTTTATGGTAAATCTGCCACTGTTATTATAAACTGCATTAGGTGCCATGCAAAATCCGAAAGCTCAATAGGCCTAGTAACAGTAATTAGGGGGACAGGGCTTAGCAAATGGTCAATTAAAATGTTCTGGAAACATATCTATAGTACCTAGTACCTAGTCTGGATGTTACAAAAATGTCTCCAAAACATTCAAAACTCAAACTATCTAGTAGACACTGCTACTGTGAATACTACCTCCATCACTTCTTCCATAGCTCTTACCTTTTGGTTTTGGCTCGTCCTCTTCCTCCTCTTCCTCCCCCCCTAACTTGCGCGGGGTGTAATTCATGAGGCTCGGGACAACGTGGGTCCCGACTAGAGCGAGCCGACCGAATGCCCTATGCTCCACCACGAACAACGTCAGAGGAGGGTGGAGGTAGGCCTGCTCTGGCAGCTCCTATTGGACCGCACACAGGAAAAGGAAACAGGAAAACAGGGAAGAGAAGATTAGCCATGTCTCTACACTGTATGCAGGTGTGTTTCTTTAAGCCAGATGTGTAGACCTTAGTAGCCACTCTAACTAATGTCAGTAACCATCACTACTTTGACTGACCACATCCATATAGCGGACCAGCTCTTTGAAGTTGGAGTGAGTGCCGTAGCTCTGAATCTCTTCAGACTCCAGTTGTCGTCCTGCACACTCCACCCTCACCAGGGGGCGCTCCACCTCAAACAGCTGCACTCGCTTCAGCTCCCGCAGACCCCAGAACAGCACCTGAACACACACACAAACAGGACTAAGCTACTTTACAGATCCAACAGCCTGATGTACCAAAACACAGTGCATGTATGTATGTGTGTGTGTGTGTGTGTGTGTGTGTGTGTGTGTGTGTGTGTGTGTGTGTGTGCGTGTGTGTGTGTGTGTGTGAAGGGGAAACATTCACACACATTCATACACTGTGGACGAGGCTGCCATACAAAGTGCAACTTGCTCATCAAATAAACATTCACACACATTTGCACTCCGATGGCGCAGCATCGGGAGCAATTCGGGGTTCAGTGTCTTGCCACCACCGCTCTACCACCTGAGCCACAGCCGCCCCAACTGTGTGTGTGTGTGTGTGTGTGTGTGTGTGTGTGTGTGTGTGTGTGTGTGTGTGTGACCTCGATCCTGAAGGTCTTCAGAACCGGTCGGACTCCCTCAGGGATGATATAACATCTCTGCTCCTCCAGGTAGGTCAGCTCCTGAGGGTCCACACTGCCTGGGACACAGGGCTGCAGAGGGTGATATGATTTTCCTATTCAAAACCTTTTGGAGAAAAGTCAACTACAAATGCCAGAGAGCATAGCTGTGAGAAACATCCAATCACAGAGCTGGGGTGAAGTTAGCGATTGATCTTTGTAGAACTTAAATAAAAATAAATTCAAAACTTTGAATCAGTTCACATTTTGATTTTAGATCAATTTTGGATCAATTCATCCCTAGAAAATAACCTTGTTAACAGAAACATAACTGATCAATCACATCAATCTTAGACAGCAATGGACCCTTCCTAAGTCCTAAGTCCCTTATCGCTCTGTGCTCCAATAACAGTTGAGCAAACTTGGTACCTTGCAGAACCTCTGTCAACTTTCCCCTCTCCTGAAGGCCAATTTTTTTTTTCTATAATGGGGAACTCTGATTGGCTAGTTCTCGTTTCCTTCCATGGTTGGGTTGGTTAGGTTAAGGCTATAGTCTGGATCAACGGAAGTACGTTTTCAGCAGATCCGCTGGTTACATTTTGTGCAACCGGCTTCAGACTGTTGTAAAATGACCAAAGACCTCTGTGCTAATGTGCACATCAAACATGTCTTTTGATTAATCATACTACACAATTTGAAAACAGTTTACACAGCTTCACGAAAAATCACTTCTCAAAATCAAAAGTACCTCTTATTCCGGCACCAGTGCTCTGTTCCCAGATCTCAGCTACAAACAATGTTATTATCACTTTTAGAAATGATGGACAATAAAGAGGTACAAACAGGGAGACATTGATTGTTTGACAGGTGTCACCTCTCCAAACCCAGAGTAGTCCAGCTCGATGAGCTCGAAGGCAGCCAGCAGCTCGCCGGCGGGGGCCCTGCCCATGCTGATGTCATAGAAATGGAGGCGGGGCTTCTGGTAGTACTGCTCCACAGATTTAAACTCCGGTTCTGCAAACGCCCGACCCAGAATCTTCACACTGCCCTGCACGCACGCACGCGTCCACACACACACACACACACACACACACACACACACACACACACACACACACACACACACACAAACATCACTACCAGAAACAGCAGCAGAATGTGTGAGAATAAGAAGTAGAAGAACGTCAGCGTTACCATGGCGTTGTGGTCGTAGATGTTAATGGTGATGAGGGGCGGGTCTTGTTGGAGCTCCTCCCTTGTTCCCTCCAGCAGAACCCTGTCAAACAACAAACACTCACACCAGGCTGGAGAGAGAGTCTCATGCAACACCTGAACACACACACACACACACACACACACACACACACACACACACACACACATAAACACACAGAATGTATTAAAATGTGTACGTTAAATGGGCACTCCACCAATTTTATAGATGTAGTTGAGTTGACCGGTCATGGGTAGTTCTACATGTGAAAGCAGTTGTGTAATATTTACTGTGAGCTTTGAGACTACAAATTTATAACAGAAAGCCTGTGTACAGACAGGAGTTATAATGTTAATTATAATTGTTTATTGAATGAACAATTATAACCTTTAAAACAGCGGGACAGTTGTACCTACCCTGGTGACTTGGCACTGCGTAGAGAAGACGACCTTGGCGAAAGGATCTGATAGACCGTTATCATCTGCAGCCATCAGGCCACGCCCCTGGTACAGGTGACATCGTAGCTGGAAGTACCTGCTGTCTGCAGAGAGATAGACAGAGAGAGAAAAAGAAATTGAGAAAGGTCTACCTTCAACTAACCAGGACAGACTGCTGCTGACTCCAGGTGAAGCTTCATGATTGTAGAATAAAACTAATAACTGGCTTTTTTTTATTCTAACAACAGACAAGATTTCCTGAGCAATTATCCTGTGCAGAAGCCACGCCCCCCTCTTACTCACCCTGGCAGGACAGACTGACAGGAAGTTTCCTCTGCCCGACAGGGACCAGCCTCCTCTGCTCCTCCTCTTCCTCATAGACCGGCAGAAACTCCTCTGGCAAGCAGGTGATGGCTTCTTTACTGTACTTGGCCAGACCAAGCCACAGGTAGACCTCCAGCTTCGCAAAGATCTCACTTGCTGAACCTCCGGGAGACTGGACAGACAGACAAACAGCCATTTTTCAGAGATGAAATAGAGAGCGAAATCAATAGTGTTAGAGAGATGGACATCAGTGTTAGAATGGTTACCTTCATGTAGAGGGTGGTGACTCTGCCACAGTCCCGCCCCCTCTGCTCCTCCACCAATGAGAAGAGGATGGAGTAGGAGGGGATCCTGACATAAGCCAATCGCTTGCTTCCACTTAGTAACCACAAAAATGCGTCTGGGATGGTAGTCTGAGGCTGGAGAGAGGGTGGTGTGGGAGAGGGGGTGTCAGACCTCAACATATTGAACATACTGCAACCTTGGATGTCTTTGTTGTCACCTATGGTGATCTATGGTCAGTGTTTGGAAGGTTACTTTAGAAATGTAATAGGTTACCGTTAACAAGTTACCCTATTTAAAATGTAATAGTGTAATTGTTTCAATTACTTTATCAAAGTTATGTAACTTATAACCTTTAATTACTTTTTGATTACTCTTCTAATTTTTTAATGAATGTTTTCAACTGTTAACCATTTTCAAATGTTTAAACCTGGCAGTGTTAACCCAACAGACAGGTGGCACTGCAAATTCAAGTAAGAGAACCAATCGAAAGCATCAGAATAGCACCAAACTTTACTAAACAGTTATGGCTGGAAATTGCAAAGGAAGACATTGTGCACATTAAAAACATGCAAAGCAACAAAATGTATATTATTCAACATATAGCCTAGCTTTTTACAATGTAATCATTTTCAAAGGTAACTGTAAATTAATTTAAAAAAAATTTCCCAGTAAATGTAACGGATTACAGTTATCTTTATTTTGTCATTCAATTAAATTCAATTTTAGTTATAGTATCAAATCATAACAAGATTTATCTCAATACACTTAGATAGAGTAGGTCTAGACCACACTACAATTTACAAATACCCAACAATTCCAGTAATTCCCCCATGAGCAAGCATTTAGTGCGACGGCGAGGAAACACTCCCTTTTAGGGAGAAACCTCGAACAGACCTAGGCTCTGGTAGGCGGTGTTTGACGGTGCCGGTTCGGGGTGTGATGAACAGTGGCAATAATAGTCACAATAAAGATGATGGAACTATGACTAGAAATAGTAGTTGTAGTAGTTCATGGCGTAGCAGGGCACTGCAGGGCATAGCAGGACGTAGCAGGACGTAGCAGGGCACTGCAGGGCGTTACAGGGTGTAGCAGGGTGTAGCAGGACGTAGCAGGGCACTGCAGGGCATAACAGGGCATAGCAGGGCATAGCAGGACGTTACAGGGCGTAGCAGGATGTAGCAGGGCACTGCAGAGCGTAGCAGGGTGTAGCAGGGCACTGCAGGGCGTTACAAGGTGTAGCAGGGCATAGCAGGGCACTGCAGGGCATAGCAGGATGTAGCAGGGCGTAGCAGGATGTAGCAGGGCACTGCAGAGCGTAGCAGGGCACTGCAGGGCGTTACAGGGTGTAGCAGGGCACTGTAGGGAATAGCAGGACGTAGCAGGGCATAGCAGGACGTAGCAGGGCGTAGCAGGACGTAGCAGGGTGTAGCAGGGCACTGCAGAGCATAGCAGGCAGGGCATGGAATTAACACCCGACCACCCGCCAAATGCGGGTGAATTTTGCAAATGGCGGGTAACACTGTCAATCTACCTGCCACATTGGCAGGTAGCCAATGAGAATTGAGTGATTCAGACGCGTAACTATCGGTAAGCAGGATACGCGGTTGCTTACGGGCCTGGTCCAATCAGGGGCCCGCATCACTGGAAGACATTGATTGACAGCCGGGGCCCCCTATCGCATTTTCATTACTCACACAATCCCAGCAGTCCCACGTGCAGCCACTGACCAAGCGGGAGAGCATGGGTAAAATTAATTTCCTTGTTTCTGTTATGAAGGCGAGACATGTGACTCGAACATCTGACATTTACCAACAAAACGTACAGCAAAAGACCGTGCAAAACATTTCAGACCGTCCTGCCAACATGTATACATTGTAACATCAATGTACGCTGTAACGTTTTTTCACTCTAAAGTCAGCAGCTGCTGTTTCAATCTGTTGGCTGTCTGCAGCGGGCGGGGCTGTTGCTCCGTTTCCCCGCGACTGACACGCACACACACAATCACACATGGTAGATGCAGGAAAAAACGCTGCGCTCGTTATTGTAAGTGCAATGATAAGTTAAAGTCAAATAAGTACTTTATTAAACCGTATGAATGTGTGTCCCAGGCCAGGATAGGAAATTAACTAACAATGTAAAGATCAACAAGCCACTGACAATGACAGATATGTTCATATTTGATTCATTCAATAAATTATTATTTTGTGTCTATACCAACATTTGCAGCATCCTGAGCCTTTTTGGTAAGGTTCCTAGAAAATCTCAGCCCAGAGTAATTAATTAATAGTAATTATTATTATTCTACCCAAAACAAGTTTCCTTTGTATTTATTTTTTTATTTTTAAGAACTATACAAAAAAAATTGCAACTTTTTTGCAACAACTCGTGTTATGGTGCGCATTCACCAGTGTTTTTTTGTTGTTGTGGTGCACGTAGGCTACTCCTGATTTTGTCAGTCATCTCATCTCTTATATGCAGTGGCGTAACAAGCCAACACTGGACCCCTATGCAGGATGATCAAGGCAGGCCCCCCTACTACAGCACGTGATGACGGCGCAATGTCCACGAGTAGGCTACCATCAATAGGACAGGGTAGGATCATAGAGACACAGTAATTCCTGTTTTTCACCTTTTATGAGGCAACAAAAAAAACTGGCTGGTAAAGAGTCACCACAGTGGCTGGTGGTCAAAAAAGTTAACTTCATGCCCTGGTAGTAGGGTATAGAAGGGCATAGAAGGGCATAGCAGGGCGCGGAGCAGGACCACGGCAACAGCTGCAACCATGATTTAGGTGCCAAGGAAAACTTGGCAAAAAAACATAAGGACTCCGGGGAGTAAGCTCCCCAGAGCTAAGTTAGTAACAAGCTTTTCTGGGACATGGATGCACACAGATGGAAAGAGAGAGGAGAGAGGAGCTCAGTGTGTCAAAGGAAGTTCCCCAGCAGTCTAAAACTATAACAGTATAATTAAGAGCTGGTGCAAAGCAAACCTGAGCCAGTTATATAAGGGTTGGTAGATGAATCTGACTATGAACACTATGAAGAAAAGCAGCGAGGAGAAGGGGTGCCGTGTCTGTAGGTATACACCCTCCCCTGCCGGTCGACGCTGCAACTCCTCACTCCCTAACTATAAGCTTTATCAAAGAGGAGAGTTTTAAGTTTACTCTTAAATGTGGTGACAGTGTCTGCCTCCCGAACCCAGACTAGGAGCTGGTTCCACAGGACAGGAGCCTGATAGCTGAAGGCTCTGGCACCCATTCCACTTTTAGCGACTCTAGGAACCACAAGTAACTGCATTCTGGGAACGCAGTGCTCTAGTGGGACAATAAGGTACTATGAGCTCTTCAAGATGTGATGGTGCTTGACCATTTAGAGCTTTCTAGGTCAGGAGAAGAATTTTAAATTAAATCCTGGATTTGACAGGAACCCAATACAGAGAAGCTAATACAGGAGAAATATGATCTCTTTTCTTAGTTCTTGTCAGAATACGCGCTGCAGCATTCTGGATCAGCTGGAGAGTCTTAAGGGACTTATTTGAGCAACCTGATAGTAAGGAATTACAATAGTTCAGCCTGGAATTAACAAATGCATGGACTAGTTTTTCAGCATCGTTTTGAGACAGGATGTGCCTAATTTTGGCAATGTTACGAAGGTGAAAAAAGGCTGTTCTTGAGGTTTGTTTTAAAGGATATATCCTGATCAAAAGTAACTTCTAGATTTCTGACAGTAGTGCTGGAGGCCAGGGCAATGCCATCCAGAGTAGCTATATCTTTAGATAATGAGGTTCGGAGGTGTTTAGGGCCCAGCACAATAACTTCAGTTTTGTCTGAGTTTAACATCAGAAAATTGTAGGTCATCCATGATTTTATATCTTTAATGCATGCTTGAAGTTTAGCTAACTGACTGGTTTCGTCTGGCTTGATTGATAGGTAAAATTGGGTGTCATCTGCATAACAGTGAAAGTTAATTGAGTGTTTCCTAATAATATTGCCTAGAGGAAGCATATATAAGGTGAATAGAATTGGTCCAAGCACTGAGCCTTGTGGAATGCCATGGCTAACTTTAGCGTGCCTGGAGGATTCATTGTTAACATCAACAAATTGAGATTGATCATATAAATAGGACTTAAACCACCTTAGTGTGATTCCTTTAATGCCAACTAAATGTTCCAGTCTTTGTAACAGGATGGTATGGTCAATAGTGTTGAATGCAGAACTAAGATCTAGTAAGACAACTACGGAGACAAGTCCTTTGTCTGAAGCAGTTAGAAGGTCGTTAGTAATTTTCACCAATGCCGTCTCTGTGCTATGATGCATTCTAAATCCTGACTGAAAGTCCTCAAATAAACTATTGCTATGTAGAAAATCACATAACTGATTAGCGACTACCTTCTCAAGGATCTTGGAGAGAAAGGGGAGATTAGATATAGGTCTATAGTTGGCTAAGACCTCAGGATCGAGGGTGTGTTTTTTCAGAAGAGGTTTTATCACAGCTACTTTAAATGACTGCTGTACATAACCTGTTAATAAAGACATATTGATCATATCTAGTAATGAAGTGTTAACCACGGGTAACGCTTCTTTAAGTAGCCTCGTTGAGATGGGGTCTAAGAGACAGGTGACATTAAATTACGTAATGCCATTACATGTAACTGGTTACTCCCCAACACTGCCTATGGTGACCACTGACCTCCTTTGCCAGCAGGCGGAGTTTCCGCAGGAGTTTTCTGGTATCCATCAACTTCTGTTTGGCCGTCCGCCTGGTGATCCTCCGCTTGGCCCTCACTGCCTGTCTGGCCAGTAAGACCTGGAGACAGGCAGACATTAGGACAGACAGGAAGACAGTCAGACAGAGAGACGGTAATGAATAGGCAGGTAGAAAGAGAGACAAGTGAGGACAGACTCACCAAATTCTTCTTGATAAACTCCTTCCTGCATCTGTCAAGGTTATTGGGGCGAAACTGAGACCTCCTGTCTGCAAAACCACTAAACTGTCTGAAGAGACGGACAAAATGACAGAGAGGAGACCAGAGAAAGAGAAAGACAAGAGGACAGAAAGAGAGACAGGAAAATCAAATCAAACCAAATTAAACTAAATCTATTCTAATCAAATTTTCAGAAGGAGGAGACTGACTTGCAGGAGGCCACCAGCTCTAGCAGCACCTTCTCCAAACACTCCTTTGCGTTACTCCTCGGCCTCCTCAAGAGACGTTCCACCTCATCAAGACCAATCTCCTAAAAGAGGAATGTGGAGCAGAGAGGACAACATGTGACCACAGTTTGTAGGCATTGTGATACACTCCATGTGTTAATAAAAATTAAAGACTTGTCTCTCACCAGCCTATCGGCCGTTTTGCTGAGCCAGTTTGCCTGATAGAGACGAAAGTTGTGATCTTCAAACTGACTCCAGACAAATAGACACGGCTTCTGTTTCTCGGAGGGAGGCTGGAGAGGAAGACACTGGAAAGACCTGAGAGACAGACAATTAGAGAGAACTAGACAGTTAAGCAGACAGACAGCAAGTGGCTAGTGTTTGTGGAGTAGTTACTATGGACGTTACTCTTTCAAGAATTGCCACCTTGTCATGATAAATGGGAAATGGACTATAGTGTTGTTGCTCAAGGGCACTTCAGCAAGAGATTGAACCACCAAAATTGTGATTAGTGAACAAACCGCTCTACCTGCTAAGCAACAGCCAAGGAGGGGTTTGTGTGTCCCTGTGACCGCGGGAGCTGTGTCCATGGGAGCAATACCTCCTAGTAGAGTCTTTAAAGGCAAATTGGTGCCAGGTGAGTGGCCGGACTAAGAGCCATTGAAGAACGTCTACAAATTATGACCTTCAGTATAAAGTGACTGGATTCTGGATTCTGGAGCCACCTACTGGATCCTGTCTTAGGAGCTTCCCTACCCTCCCATGGAAGGTGAAATCGGATCCCGTCAGAAGTTGGAGGCATGAAAACGGGGTGGGTCATGTTCAAGGCTTCCATTTTGGAGGCATCTACTTGTGAAAGAAAGCTGCCAAGATGAAGAAAGGCAGACTGGTGTCAGGAGGCCAGAAGGGCTGCAGCTTCGGTAGACGCAGACAAGCTGCAACTCAACTCAGAAAGGGGAAGCTTAATTTTGGGGGGGAAGGATCCTAATGGGCATATTGTTGGGCAGGGGAAGGAACAGTTTGAAGAGCTCCTAAACCTAACTGACATGCCTTCTGTGGAGGAGGCAGGATTGGAAGACCTAGAGAAAGTCATAACATGGCAAGGTAGTTCCAGGGCAGTCCCAGAACACAGTGGAGAGATTAACTATCCCATCTAACCTGTCAAAGTTTTGGGATCACCCAGAGGTAAATTAATGATGGGGCTGGGGAGATTTGGCCATCTTCCACCATCTTGCAGCCGGAGAAGTGGCGGAAAATAGATGGATTGTGTAGTATTTCTAGGTGCAGTAGTTACCTGTGTGGGTGCAGAGGTTACTTACCTGTTGTATTCGGTGGGCTGGGGTCTCATGGCAGCAGACACAGATCTGATCTCAGGTTCGGGACTCAGCACCTCCTCTCTGTCGAGCTCCTCCTCTGACTCCAGCAGACCCTGCACCTCTTCATTTAGATCTTCCCTGCTGCTCCTCAGCTCCTCCCTGCTCCTCCTCAACTCCTCCCTGCTCTGGCTCTTCTTGGATCTCCTAACCCCTACTGCCTTCCCATAATTTCCTGACAGAAACAGAACAGCTTGTGAAGCTCAGGGGATTGAGGTTGGAAATAAAATTGCATATACAGTATGAACCACAGGTAGCCAAAGGGGTCTGGCTCAGCAGTGGCCTAAATCCGCCATCAGTTGCCAACTCTGGCCCAAAGCAGACCCCAATACACTGACTAGAACTGATTGTTAATCAAAATTACCCCTAGGGTTAGGGTTCCACATGACACCGTAGATTGTGCTCTGCATGATTATAAATGATGTGAAACAACATTTAAATAATGTCCAGTATTTAAAAGCAGTGAAAAAGTCCTTAAACTGTACAGATTAGAGCTGAAATGAATCTACAGAAAATTAATCAACAACTATTCTGATAATCAATAAATCGTTTCTGTAATTTTCAAAGAAAAATTGTCAAACATTCTCCAGTTCCAGCTTCTGAATTGTGAGAGTTTGCTGCTTTCTGTTGTCTTATATAAAAGTAAGTTGAATATCTTCAGGTTTTGCAATGTTGGATGGACATTTAAAGATATTAATTTGGACTATGATTGTGATGGATCAGTGTTTTCTGACCTGATTAATTCAAAAATCGAAGAAAGAATCAGCAGATTAATAGACAATGAAAACAATTGTTAAAACTTTTTACCTAGGGAGAGTTCGAAGGTCACCGGTCTGTTACCTACAGATGGGTCCATCATAGTGACTTCAAACAGAGATGCGAACAACAGAAAGTCCTCCCGTTGTCCCTGGAAACCCTGAGGACCAAAAACGAGGAAAAACCTAAGAGCTACAGGACATCACTCTCTCTGTTTTTTATGCTATATGCAGATGATATACAAGTATACGACACAGTGTGTTTAAAATGGCTCGTTAATGATGATGGTGTTGGTGGTGGCAGCACTGACCTCAGGGAGTGGGTGGATCTCCTCAATCTCTACGGTAACAGCCTCTGGTACCTCAACTCCTGCCTCCCCTGACTCGTCGACCAATCCACTGGTAGCCACAGACACTATGACAGCAAGTAAACAAATCAATGATTAAACTACAAATAAAGGAGGTCCAGAGCATACTTTCATTATTTCAACATCCTAGCTGTGAAACAAATAAAAATAATGATAATTATAAACAGTAAAGTCTCTTTAAACTACATTTTGAATAATTCAATTCAGTTCAATTCAAATATTGTGAATCCCCTGTTTTGCTGTCTTACCCTGAGTCAATAAAGGAGCTACCAGATTCCCCTTGCTTCCAGTCTGTGTGCTAAGCTAGGCTAAACATGTCCTGGACCTAGGCTATCTTTGTTCTGGACACTCAGAGAGATGAAACTGATGTCCATCCATGTCCTTGAACTAAAACATTAAATTTGTTCTCTATTCTGTGTTACCAATATTCTTGAATTATCTTTAAATTTTAGTTTCTAGTTTCTCCTGCTTGTCCACAGTAGATAGACGGACCTTCCTTCTTCTTGTCCTTTTTGCTGCTCCTCTTCTTCCTCAGTCCCAGCTTCCCCAGTGCTCCCTTCACCTTTAAGGACACAAGAAGGAGTTACACAAGAGTCAGTAGTTGTGTTTCTACTCAATTGTCAAGAAAACCTTTGAAATGTTGCAAAAAAGAAATGCAAAATTGGTGCATATTTATTGATATTTATTGGTTTGGAGCGAATAAACTAGGCTAGTTTCATCCAGAGTTGGTGGTGTAGGCTGCGCTATACATACGGCTGTAATTGGCCAGTAAACAGAACAGATGAAGTAGAGGTTGCGAATCGAAAACAAAACATGTTGCCTTGGCCATCTAACACATTTACGAACGATAATGGAGGCAGATCTTCAGAAAACAGCTAGTGAGGTGATGTAATAGAGTTGCTGAGATCAGTTGAGTATCGTTTAGGTCACATACGATTTTATTAGATATTGTGGTTGCCAAGGTAACAACACCCTGACTAAGATGAAACATGCAAGAGAAAATAGCTTGGCTTGTTAATCTGTTTGAAGGTCTGTGGTAAAATACACTGATGTAACTTTTATGAAAAACGGGAAGCAGGAGGTACCTTTCCCAAGGGGGCGGAGCCTGTATCCGGGACAACGGCAGCAGGGGAGGAGTATACCTCCACGTAGAGAGCGAGGAGGATTCGACCACGGTAGAAGATTCCTTCACCCAGACCCTGGTTCAAAGCCTGTAGGAGAGAGAGGGTTAGTCCAGTTCAGTCTGGATCAGTTTTGTTTAGTTTGTTCGACTATGCTTGCTATATAGCAAGCCAGCTAGCACACCTATCTGGCTTGCTAGGGGTCTATGGTGCGGGAAACACCACATAAAATATGGCTCTGGAGACTCTCGGCCAACTTGAACCGACGGCCTACAATCTCCCTGGTGTGTCACCAACTTGCTTACCCTGCAGACATTGAGTTGGATTGAAAAGGGCAGGGTTACAACCAATGGTATGGGTGTAGCCTGCCAAAGTACAAACTTTAGATTTGACCTATGGCTCAGACAATATATGCTGGACTCCTTAAGAGGTCTGGACAGTAAAGGAGAAATGTTCAACATTTGTTGGCCCTAGCCTTATATTTACCATACAGACATAAGAGAGACTCAAAAGAGACATCAATCCTCTCATTTAACACTCAAAAATAAAATAGGTAAGTGTATTTCCCAAAAATACAATTCATTGCTTTAAATGTTAGATTTGATTTGGTGGAGTCTGGTTTACCTGGTGGATGTCTCCAAGTGTGGAGTTCTGAGGAGAACCATACAGGTTCACCCAACATGGACCAAAGGTGGGGTTAAACCCTGCAGACAGACAGATATTTCCTTGTTACCATACATTCTCAATACAAAACTGGTATTCAAATAATGGCCGAGTCTAGCACAAACAAGTAAAAGCTGGTCTCTATTAAAGGCTTATAATGTAAATTTAACTCTCAATTCTTAACGTAGACAATGTACTCACATCATTTCAACAGCACTGATTCCGACAGTACAACAACATCATGCCATATTACACCATTCAGATAAAGCACTTTGTATTTTGATTTTGATTCCAGTTGCTTTTGCTTACTTCTGATCACTGTTAAGCTACTGTCAATTGAACTCAACACTTCCTTTGCATGTTTCCCATTAAAAGCCTACTAGGAAAGGAATATAATAATAAGGAATAATTGTATGCCTGTTGAAACAATGAAAGACTTTTAATGTGAAGTATCTGAGCAGGAGGTGTTCAGTTAAATGATGGTATTGCAACAGCAATCTAAAAAGATACTAAAACTAAAACTTGATGAAATACACTTTAAAAATAAAAAAATAATTAAAAATAAAGGGCTTCACTGACATAAGACATTGTTAGATAAAGACCTGGTTCTCTCTGCAGGTGATTTCTGATGTTTAGTAGAGTACCATTAAAGTGAAAACAAAAAAATTCTGCGGATTGTACCGTTCCTGGTGGGGTCTGAAATCTGCTGCAAGTCCAGGAAGTGCGTTGCCAGGGCAATGTCTCCCATCTTGGCGTCATCGAGGACCTGGACTCTGATTCGCTGAGCCAGAGGAGGAAACTGCTCAATGAAAGAGATTTCCTCATTCCAAACTGGACAGCTGGTGGCACTGGCGACCGACGTCTCCCCCTGCAGACACACAAACACACAGTACGATTAGAACACTTCAGATTTGCAGACTTCTAGTTGTACTATTAAAAGACAGTTAGCATTTTCAACCAAAAAGTTCCAAGAACTTTCAAACCAGAGGAACTAAACTAGCAACAGAAAGTCGCCTTTGCGTATTTCTGTTTGTGTTTCCACCGCATCTTAAGAACCTGAATAGTTTGATATATAATAATAATAATAATAATAATAATAATAATAATAAGAAGAAGAAGAAGAAGAAGAAGAAGAAGAAGAAGAAGAAGAAGAATCCTGGTGTACTTTTATCAAAGTAGGATGTTGGATGCAAAACTTTTACTTATAATTGAGTATTTATATTTCTACATTGTGGTGTTGGTACTTTTAATGGATCTGAGTACTTCTTCCACCACTGCCAATCAGTGACATTCAGCCCTGCAAGCTCCACCCTGAAAGAAATACAGAACAGGAACTACTACTAAATGTAGTTCAAAAAGTTCTTGGTGTGGGCTGCTACCTCCTGGAGGAGAATATATATATAACAACACCTGTGTATTTATACGTCTGATTACCTGTTGTCCAGCGAAGGTCACCTGTACGTAGGGATCAATAAAGACCGTCCGGTCA